>NW_021941727.1:0-22500 GCF_902148855.1 Sphaeramia orbicularis
GCAGACCACCGGAAAAAGAGCAGAAAAAGAAGAGAAAAAGAAGAGAAAAAGAAAGGTGTGCAGAGTTAGAGCAAAGCAGACCACCGGAAAAAGAGCAGAAAAAGAAGAGAAAAAGAAGAGAAAAAGAAAGGTGTGCAGAGTTAGAGCAAAGCAGACCACCGGAAAAAGAACAGAAAAAGAAGAGAAAAAGAACTGAAAAAGAAAGGTGTGCAGAGTTAGAGCAAAGCAGACCACCGGAAAAAGAGCAGAAAAAGAAGAGAAAAAGAACTGAAAAAGAAAGGTGTGCAGAGTTAGAGCAAAGCAGACCACCGGAAAAAGAGCAGAAAAAGAAGAGAAAAAGAACTGAAAAAGAAAGGTGTGCAGAGTTAGAGCAAAGCAGACCACCGGAAAAAGAGCAGAAAAAGAAGAGAAAAAGAAGAGAAAAAGAAAGGTGTGCAGAGTTAGAGCAAAGCAGACCACCGGAAAAAGAGCAGAAAAAGAAGAGAAAAAGAAGAGAAAAAGAAAGGTGTGCAGAGTTAGAGCAAAGCAGACCACCGGAAAAAGAACAGAAAAAGAAGAGAAAAAGAAGAGAAAAAGAAGAGAAAAAGAACTGAAAAAGAAAGGTGTGCAGAGTTAGAGCAAAGCAGACCACCTGAAAAAGAAGAGAAAAAGAACAGAAAAAGAAGAGGAAAAGAACTGAAAAAGGAGAGAAAATAGAATCAAAACTGATGCGGAAGTAAGTGAAGGTTTCAGGATGGTGCACGTGCATCATGATTACAGCTGCAGCTGTTAATTAGTTTGGTAATTAATTAATCTATCCTCATTTACTTCAGTTTGATTTGATTAAACAGTTATTTAGGAAAAACGTAATAAAAATGTGAAACAAACGTGTGAAAATGACAAATAACAGCCTTTATTCCAGAACCAGCAGAAAGAACAACCACAGAGAGGAGAGCAGGAAAAGCAGAGTTAAAAGAAAGAAAGAAAGAAATAACAATAGTATAAAAGTATATAAAAAATCTATATAGAAATAACAACATGATAATAGTGTGTGTGTGTGTGTGTGTGTGTGTGTGTGTGTGTGTGTATATATATATATATATAATGTATATGTATGTATATATAACAGATAAATAACAAGTGCTTCTGCTGCTCTGAACAGAACACAATGTTTGGAATAGTTTGACCTGTAAATAAATGATTTAAAGCTCCGTCATGTTTGGATCCGTTTGTCTTAAATTAGTGGGTAATGCTGGTACATGACTGTTCATGCACAGAGTACACACAGTACTGCACAGAGTACACACAGTACTGCACAGAGTACACACAGTACTGCACAGAGTACACACAGTACTGCACAGAGTACACACAATAAGTACCCCACCCTTTCAAATACACACAGACTGTGTAGTTGGTGTTGGTTGGGACATCAGTGACGTGCTCAGAGGTCAAAGGTCAGCCTGTGCAGCTGAGCCCAGACAGACTCAGTGCTTGGACTCCACACAGACTGAGCTCATGTTGTGTTCCAGACCGTCTGTCTCATCACATTCGGAATTCTACAAGTTATTGAATTTCGAGCACTGAAATTTTTTTTGCACTGAAATTAAGTATATGAATTTTTTGTCTCTGAATTCACCTATGTTCATAAATTTAGAATAAAAAGTTCAGATGCCAAAAATTCAGGTCACACATTTGCGCTGACCGTCTCCCTGCATCTGCGTCACATGACCGACCTAACATATCTCGATTGGCTGGCTGTCGGTTCGACTTCAGATAGAATAGATTGCTTATTCTTGGTGTCCCGGATGTGTGATCGGAATTTTTTGCGTTTGAATTTTTTGTGTCTGAATTTTTTTCATTTTAATTTTTTGCTTCTGAATTTTTTTTATTCTAAATTTATGAACATAGTTAAATTGAAACAAAAAATTTTGATACTTAATTTCAGTGCAAAAAAATTCAGTGCTAGAAATTCACTTGCTTTTCTAATTCAAAATCTGATGAGAGATTTATTTCCATACAGTTCTTATGGTATTTGTCGTGCTATACGTACGTATTTTCATCCTTTTGTGTGTTATTCAACACCATTTGGTGGCGTGTCAGTGTACACCATGATCTCCAGTTTACATATCTGTAATCACTAACCCTAACTGCTAATGGTGCTAACCGCTAATCACATGTTATTTTACACAGTGTGAAGCTTATAATGTGTACAGATTAGACACCAATTAAAAGTGGTGTGTAATCTGTACACAGTTCATGATAACACTTTGAAAATATACTTTAAAGAAATTTAAAAGTAAGTACTTATTACTTTTACTTAAGTAAGATCATTAATGTGGTACTTCTACTTTTACTTGAGTATTTATTTTGTATGACATTTGTACTTTTACTAAAGTACTGAACTTCAGTACTTCCTCCACCACTGTTTACTGTAAATGGAAAAAGTAAATATTGTTTCATATGCATCATATTCTGTTGGATCATCACAGGTTTGTCTGGTACGAACCACGTCTTTGAATATTCAACTTTTTTTTCATGATTTTTTTTTTTTTTTTTTTTGCTCAGTTTACTCAGCTCTGGTTATTTTTATCATGAGAATTATCATCATGGTTGTTATTGTTAGTATCGTTGATATTTTCTTGTCAGGGTCTTCGACACCTTCTTTTTCTTTTTCTTCTTTCTTTCTTCTCCTTCCCCCTGTTCCTTCATGTCAGGTCTGGAATGAAAATGTGGTTCAACAAAATCCAAAGCAAAGACTGCAGAGTATCAAAGGAAGCCTCATTTACTTTAAGAAGTTCCCCTGCCAGAAAACCAACAAAGTTGAAGAAAAAACAATAAAATAGGCGACAAAATGAACAAAAACAAATACAATAGCAGGTAAAACAAAATAAAAATGATCTAAAACAAATAGCAAAATTCACCAAATAATTAGTAAGTAAAATAACAGACTTTACATTATAGGTGTTAGCTTAGCACTGTTAGCTTAGCGCTGTTAGCTTAGCACTTTAGCTCAGACAATATGAGATTTATGGCATTCATTTTTACACATGGAAAAAATAATTAACAAAATGAACAAATTGATAAATGAATAAAATAATCAACAAAATAAGTAAAAGTGATCCAAATAATAAACAAACTGAAAAAAAATAACCAAAAAAACAAACAACATGACCAAAACTGAACCCAGTAAATCAGCTGAATCCTGCGACGCTCTGCTAATAACGCTGTGTGTTTGTGTTTGGTTCCAGGACGTAGATGACCTTCAACACTTTTCTTCTGGACGTGGCCCAGTCTCTGTCTGCGTTCTTTTTTCAGAACTATCGTTCCCTTCAGGGATCCAGAACCTGGACCAACACTGGTGCCATTTTATCAGGATCAGATGAAGAGGACGCCGTCAGAACGTGAACATCTGTTTTAATTCTGTCTGAATCAGTCGAAGTACGACACGCTGCACATAAACGCCACCGTAAAAGTGCTGAACTGTGTGGACGAAGTTCCCCTTTGCAGTATTTTGGTCACGCAGGACTCGCCGTCAGTCGTCAAACATGGCTCCTGCCGCTGTAATGGAGGCGGCGGACATCGCAGTCGTGGCCGCCTACTTTGTTGTAGTGCTCGCCGTCGGCTTCTTGGCGATGCGGAAGGCCGACCGTGGCACGGTGAGCGGCTACTTCCTGGCGGGGCGGTCCATGAACTGGGCGGCGGTGGGAGCGTCTCTGTTCGTCAGTAACATCGGGAGCGAACACTTCATCGGACTGGCCGGGTCGGGGGCGGCCAGCGGCTTCAGCGTGGCGGCGTGGGAGTTCAACGCCCTGCTGCTGCTCCAGCTGTTGGGCTGGCTGTTCATCCCCGTGTACATCCACTCTGGGGTCTACACCACGCCCCAATACCTGTCCAAGCGCTACGGGGGGCGGCGGCTAAAGGTCTACTTCGCCGCTCTGTCCCTCATCCTCTACATCTTCACCAAACTGTCTGTGGATCTGTACGCCGGGGCGCTGTTCATCCAGGAGTCGCTGGGGTGGAACCTCTACCTGTCAATCATCCTTCTGATCGCCATGACGGCCGTACTGACGGTCACCGGGGGCCTGGTCGCCGTCATCTACACCGACACGGTCCAGGCGTTTCTGATGATCGGCGGAGCGCTTTGCCTCATGGGCATCAGCCTCTTCAAAGTGGGAGGACTGGAAGGTAGTCCTGAACGCACCACGTCAACACACCTGAGAAGAACGTAGAACAGGAAGGTGGTTTAAAACAGGGCGGGGCTTTGGGTTCAGCTTCCACACTCACACAGTTGGAGCAAAACTAAAATAATACAATAACCTGCAAATAACGACACACTTGTCTTTGTTTTAGTGCGAAAAAAACAGGGAGCGTGAAGTTGGTTCCAGAAACGGAATCAGTTCCGAGTTCAGAAAACGGAACGGTTCCATTAACGGAACCTGCTGAGTATTTGTCTTTTCCGTGTCACTGTTATTGTTGTAATGTGTTTATTTATGAACTGTTTGGTTTTGTAGTTGTTTAACTTTGTTTTTACTTTAGCCCCCTCACCCACGACCCCTCGAGGACCTTTGATCAGGCTGCATTTGTAACGAACAATCTGTTCTTAATCGCTTGCCGGGTAAATGAAGGTTTCAAACAAAAACAGCTCCTGTGCTTTGGGTCTGTATGGGCTGAACAGTTATTGTGTCGTACTGTCGTATTTGCCTTGAACGGTATGATTACAGAACTTTATGACATGTTTAAGGTTAAGGGGAAAACAATTATATCATGTCATATAAGAAATGAATCGTGCACTGTCCATGGTGCTGAATCCAAGATCCTTACATGGAACTGGTTCCGAATAAGCAGATCCGAGAAAGATTATTTGGAACCAGCGTAGAACCGTTCTCCTCAGGTCCGTTTCAGTTAAATGTAGCTGATGAGAAGCCTGGAGCTTGGAGGCTTTACTGCGGCGGGGTGTACCGGGTCACAGCCGCAGGTCTGCAGGCCGACAGGAGCCGGTGTTTGGAACCTGGAGCCGGTGTTTGGAACCTGGAGCCGGTGTTTGGAACCTGGAGCCGGTGTTTAGAACCTGGAGCCTGTGTTTGGAACCTGGAGCCGGTGTTTGGAACCTGGAGCCGGTGTTTGGAACCTGGAGCCGGTGTTTAGAACCTGGAGCCGGTGTTTGGAACCTGGAGCCGGTGTTTAGAACCTGGAGCCCAGCTTCCTGCAGGACACGACGAGGTGATATGTGATTTGGCATCAGTGAAGTCAAATAAAATGACACTCGCCAGCATTAAAGGACCTAGAAACAGCAGAAGAGTGCACATGTGGATTAATTTATGGGTCGGACCTGATGGACAGCATTATTCAGAACTGGATCCGAGGTCCGTGGAGGACCAGCTTGGTCTTCCTCTTCACTGCAGGTTAGAGCAGCTCTAAGCTCCACAGGAGGCGGGGCTTTGAGGGCGCTAAGCGGGGCTTGGAGGTCGGAGCACGGTTTAGTTCCATGATCCTTGAACAGAAGCGGTTCCGTAAATGGAACTGGTTCCGAGATCCGTAAACAGAACTGGATCCTTAAACGGAGCTGGTTCCTTTACAGAACGAGTTTTCGGAACTCAGAACTGGTTCCAAGAATGGAACCAACTTCACGCTCCCCCAAAAAAAACAATAAATAATGAAAATATGTACATTTACAAATTATCCAAACAAAAAAGATTCAAGAAAACCATGAAAAAACTGAAATTTATTCAGAAAAATAAGTTCAAGTTGAACATTGTTCTGCCTCAGTTCATCATTTCCATGTTTATTCCAGACCAGATCTACAAAGACACTGAACATTTAATAAAAGGCAGAATATTGTTCATTTCTTTCGACATTTCAGGTTGTTCATATTTCATTGTTGTTATTTTTTTTTTCCACTAAAACACAGAAGAAACATTTGGTTTGGAGTAGTTTCCTCCACCAGGGGGTGTGGTGAGCACTGTGCTTTCTGTGTGTGTGTGTGTTTGTTTGTTTGCGTGTTTGTTTGTTTGTTTGTGTGTGTGTGTTGTTTGTTTGCGTGTTTGTTTGTTTGTTTGTGTGTGTGTGTTTGTTTGTTTGTTAGCAAGATAACTCACAAAGTTAAGGACAGCTTTTCATGAAATTTTCAGGAAATGTTGATACTGGCACAAGGAAGAAAGGCTTACATTTTGGTGGTGATGGGGGGGGGTCAGATGTGTCTTGGTGGAGGTCTGCTCTTTGAGTGCTTTCCTTATTACCTCCGCCAGACAGAGGGACGTTATGTTTTTGCCAGGGTTTGTTTGTTTGTTTGTCTGTCTGTTTGTTTGTTTGTCTGTCTGTCTGTTTGTTTGTTTGTTTGTCTGTTTGTTTGTTTGTCTGTCCGTTAGTGTGCAACAGAACTCAAAAAGTTATGGACAGATTTGGATGAAATTTTCAGGGTTTGTTGGAAATGGGATAAGGAAGAAATGATGACATTTTGGTGGTGATCGGGGGTGGGGGGGGCCCACGGGGGGGGCACTGATCAGCCTTGGTGGAGGTGTGCGCTCTCCGAGTGCTTCTCGTTCTTATCTGACTTTGGATCATCCTGGTCTGATGTGGAACCTGAACTCAAACCAGTTCCCTTTTTTTTTGGGGGGGGGGGGGGGGTGTTTGGCCCATGTTTGTATGTGTGACCCCCCTGGTTTAAAGGTCTGTCTGTGTTTTAGGGCTGAGGAGTGAATACATGGAGGCCAGGCCCAACGTCACAGCCGTCCTGCTGTCCCGGCCCAACCTGACGTACGCCCACAGCTGCCTCCGCCACCTCCACCCAAAACCACACGCCCTGAAGATCCTCCGAGGACCCGCCGATCCAGATCTACCCTGGCCCGGTTTCCTGCTGGGTCAGACTCCTGCCTCCATTTGGTAAGATTTGAAGAGTCTGAGGGAAACGACGAGCACAGGCATCATGAACGTGGAAAACCATCCAGGAAATGCACTATGTGGACAAAAGTCTGTGGACACGTTGGATTCAGGTGCTTGTTTTCTAACAGGGGTCTGGGATCCAAAACAATAAGAACTAATGTCAGAATAGAGTAAAATATTATGGGATGGATATCAGTGCATTGGTTAGTCTGTGTATCTGTGTCTCTCTTATTTTGTTAATTGTCTTCAATTTCTTTCATTATTTGCTTCATTTTGTTCAATTTCCTTCATTATTTGTTTCACTTTTGTCCTTTTTGGAGTTTATTTTGTTAATTATCTTCAATTTCTTTCATGATTTGCTTAATTTTTCTTGTTTTTGCTGTTATTCTGTTAATTTTCCTTGATTTCTTTCATTATTATTTCACTGGAGGAAAACTCAACTCATCCAATCAGAGTCTAAATATGACTTCTATCAGTGATCAATAGAAACTATCGATCACTTATTTGCTTCTTTTTCATTTTTCCACATAGTGAACGTCCATTGAACACAAGTGTCTTTTTTTGCTTTAACTCTTGTGTTCGTTTACAGCGGTCTTTCTTTCTTTTCTCATCTTTCCTGTATGGTCCTTTTCTTCAGACTTCCTCCTGGTCGTCGTTGCAGTATTTTAGTCCTTCCTGTCTAATGCAGCGCTGCTGTTCGTTGTAGGTACTGGTGTGCAGATCAGGTGATCGTACAGCGTGTCCTGGCGGCCAAAAACCTGGCCCACGCCAAAGGCTCCACCATCATGGCCGGCGTCTTGAAAATCCTGCCCATGTTCATCATCGTCATCCCAGGTAGACACCGTCACCGTCTACGAGCCACGTTTTTAAGCAAAACCAATCCCCTAAAACAGAGGTGACAAACTCATTTTAGTTTGACAAACTAAAATAATAACAGAATAACCTGGAAATAATGACAACTCCAAGTGTTTTTCTTTGTTTTAGTGCAAAACCCCCCCCAAAAAAACCAATAAATAATGAAAATATTTCCATTTACAAACTATCCAAAAACCCATCTTTTCTCCTTGGCTTTTGAAACCATGTGAGATGTTTGAAGGTATGATCTTTATTCTGTTGTTTTTATTTGGTAGTGGTTTATTGTTCTTATTTATCTATTTCATTTATTTATTTAGTTGTTTTTAATTGTATGGGTTTTTAATCTATTCTTGTATTTTGTTCTTCTATTTTGGTTTTATTTATTCTTCTGTACAGCACTTTGGTCCACTGCAGTTGTTTTAAAGTGCTTTACAAATCAAGTTGGATTGGATTGAAACAAAAAAGATGTAAAAAAACAAAAACAAAAAACGAACAAAAACCTGAAATTTATCCAGAAAAATAGGTGCAGTTTTAACATGATTCTACCTCAGTTTATCATTTATACTTCAAGTAAACCAATAAAATAATAACATAATACACATCTAATGTCCACTCCAGCGTAAACAAACAGTAAAATTACATGAAAATGTGTATGTCTACAAACTATGCTTTAAAAAAAAAAAAAGTGAATAACACAAACAACCATGAAAAAACTGAAATTTATTAAGAAAAACTGTAGCAGTTTTAACAGTATTCTGCCTTAGCTTATCATTTGCATATGTGTCGTACAACTTCCAGATCACAGTGGATCTAGAAAAACGCCCTGAAATCCAGCTGTAATTCTTCTGTTTTCAAACACTCATCACTTCACCTCTAGTTTTTCTTTAGTTTCTGTGAATAAAATGGGATGACCGAGTCCGCTGACCGCTCGTCCCTCTGTCGTCCCTCTGTCGTCCCTCTGTCGTCCCTCTGTCGTCCCTCTGCTCGTCCCTCTGTCGTCCCTCTGTCGTCCCTCTGTCGTCCCTCTGCTCGTCCCTCTGTCGTCCCTCTGCTCGTCCCTCTGTCGTCCCTCTGTCATCCCTCTGTCGTCCCTCTGCTCGTCCCTCTGTCGTCCCTCTGTCGTCCCTCTGCTCGTCCCTCTGTCGTCCCTCTGTCGTCCCTCTGTCGTCCCTCTGCTCGTCCCTCTGTCGTCCCTCTGTCGTCCCTCTGTCGTCCCTCTGTCGTCCCTCTGTCGTCCCTCTGCTCGTCCCTCTGTCGTCCCTCTGTCGTCCCTCTGTCGTCCCTCTGCTCGTCCCTCTGTCGTCCCTCTGTCGTCCCTCTGTCGTCCCTCTGCTCGTCCCTCTGTTGTCCCTCTGTCGTCCCTCTGCTCGTCCCTCTGCTCGTCCCTCTGTCGTCCCTCTGCTCGTCCCTGTCGTCCCTCTGCTCGTCCCTCTGCTCGTCCCTCTGTCGTCCCTCTGTCGTCCCTCTGCTCGTCCCTCTGTCGTCCCTCTGTCGTCCCTCTGCTCGTCCCTCTGTCGTCCCTCTGTCGTCCCTCTGCTCGTCCCTCTGTCGTCCCTCTGTCGTCCCTCTGCTCGTCCCTCTGTCGTCCCTCTGCTCGTCCCTCTGCTCGTCCCTCTGTCGTCCCTCTGTCGTCCCTCTGCTCGTCCCTGTCGTCCCTCTGCTCGTCCCTCTGCTCGTCCCTCTGTCGTCCCTCTGTCGTCCCTCTGCTCGTCCCTGTCGTCCCTCTGCTCGTCCCTCTGCTCGTCCCTCTGTCGTCCCTCTGTCGTCCCTCTGCTCGTCCCTCTGTCGTCCCTCTGTCGTCCCTCTGTCGTCCCTCTGTCGTCCCTCTGCTCGTCCCTCTGCTCGTCCCTCTGCTCGTCCCTCTGCTCGTCCCTCTGTCGTCCCTCTGTCGTCCCTCTGTCGTCCCTCTGTCGTCCCTCTGCTCGTCCCTCTGCTCGTCCCTCTGCTCGTCCCTCTGCTCGTCCCTGTCGTCCCTCTGTCGTCCCTCTGTCGTCCCTCTGCTCGTCCCTCTGTCGTCCCTCTGCTCGTCCCTCTGTCGTCCCTCTGCTCGTCCCTCTGTCGTCCTCTGTCGTCCCTCTGTTCGTCCCTCTGCTCGTCCCTCTGTTCGTCCCTCTGTTCGTCCCTCTGTCGTCCCTCTGTTCGTCCCTCTGTCTGTCCCTCTGTTCGTCCCTCTGTCCGTCCCTCTGTTCGTCCCTCTGTTCGTCCCTCTGTTCGTCCCTCTGTCGTCCCTCTGTCGTCCCTCTGTCCGTCCCTCTGTCGTCCCCTCTGTCGTCCCTCTGCTCGTCCCTCTGTCGTCCCTCTGTCGTCCCTCTGTCGTCCCTCTGTCGTCCCTCTGCTCGTCCCTCTGTCGTCCCTCTGCTCGTCCCTCTGTCGTCCCTCTGCTCGTCCCTCTGTCGTCCCTCTGTCGTCCCTCTGCTCGTCCCTCTGTCGTCCCTCTGCTCGTCCCTCTGTCGTCCCTCTGTCGTCCCTCTGCTCGTCCCTCTGTCGTCCCTCTGCTCGTCCCTCTGCTCGTCCCTCTGTCGTCCCTCTGTCGTCCCTCTGTCGTCCCTCTGCTCGTCCCTCTGCTCGTCCCTCTGTCGTCCCTCTGTCGTCCTTCTGTCGTCCCTCTGTCGTCCCTCTGCTCGTCCCTCTGTCGTCCCTCTGTCGTCCCTCTGCTCGTCCCTCTGTCGTCCCTCTGTCGTCCCTCTGCTCGTCCCTCTGCTCGTCCCTCTGCTCGTCCCTCTGTCGTCCCTCTGTCGTCCCTCTGTCGTCCCTCTGCTCGTCCCTCTGCTCGTCCCTCTGTCGTCCCTCTGTCGTCCTTCTGTCGTCCCTCTGTCGTCCCTCTGTCGTCCCTCTGTCGTCCTTCTGTCGTCCCTCTGTCGTCCTCTGCTCGTCCCTCTGTCGTCCCTCTGTCGTCCCTCTGCTCGTCCCTCTGTCGTCCCTCTGTCGTCCCTCTGCTCGTCCCTCTGCTCGTCCCTCTGCTCGTCCCTCTGCTCGTCCCTCTGTCGTCCCTCTGCTCGTCCCTCTGTCGTCCCTCTGCTCGTCCCTCTGCTCGTCCCTCTGTCGTCCCTCTGCTCGTCCCTCTGCTCGTCCCTCTGTCGTCCCTCTGCTCGTCCCTCTGTCGTCCCTCTGCTCGTGTCGTCTTGTCTCCAGGGATGATTTCTCGGGTCTTCTTTGCCGACGACTTGGCGTGCATCGGTCCGGACCACTGCGTGGAGGTATGCGGTTCGGCGGCCGGCTGCAGTAACGTGGCCTACCCTCGCCTCGTCATGTCGCTGATGCCCGTGGGTCTGCGCGGTTTGATGATGGCCGTCATGATCGCCGCCCTCATGAGCGACCTGGACTCCATTTTTAACTCGGCCAGCACCATATTCACGCTGGACATTTACAAGATGCTGAGGCGGCGAGCGTCGTCCAGGGAGCTGGTGATAGTGGGGCGGGTCTTCGTGGTCGTCATGGTGATCATCAGCATCGCCTGGGTGCCCGTCATCATCGAGATGCAGGGAGGACAGATGTTCTATTACATCCAAGAAGTGTCAGACTATCTGACTCCGCCCATCGCCGCTCTCTTCTTGCTGGGCGTCCTGTGTCATCGCTGCAATGAGACAGGTGCATTCTGGGGCGGCGTGGCGGGGTTGGCTCTCGGAGCTTCGCGGCTGATTTTGGCGTTTGTCTATCGAGAGCCGCGCTGCGACCGGCCGGACGACAGGCCGTGGTTCATCAAAGACGTCCACTTCATGTACGTCGCGGCCGTTTTATTTTGGGTGTCGGCTCTGGTGACGGTGCTTGTGAGTCTGTGCACGGCTCCGCCCACAGAAGAACGCATCAGGACCACGACGCTGTGGGGCTTGAACAGGAGAAAGAAGCTGCGACGGCGAGAAAACCACAACTGGACAACTGCGCTGAAGCCTGTAAACCAGGCGACGGTCAACGGAGGCGGCTTCGCTGCTGAACGCCTCATCTACGGCTTCGAGTCCGGTGGCGTAGATACGTCACAGAGCAACGGCCACGCCCACGGTCCGAATCCAACGCACACGCACGGGGGTCACCAGGGGTCACATGACCCTGCAGTCCTGGAGGCGGACCTGGTGGAGGAGGAGTGGTTCTGTGGAGGAGCAGGGGCGGAGCCTGGGAGGTGTGGGAGGGTTCTGGAGTGGTTCTGCGGTGTCCAGGACACAGCGGCCGAAGCTCGGGTCATCGACGTCCAGGAGCAGGAGAGGATCCGAGACCAGCTCCTGCACGAACCCCCGTCCACCAGAACCCTCCTGAACGTGGCTCTGGTGCTGATCTGCTCGGTCGGGGTTTTCCTCTTCGTCTATTTCTCTTTGTAGGTTCCGGTCCAAACACGGGACCGTATCTGGACTGAACATCCTGCCGTCGTCATGGAATACTTTGTAAAACACCGGTCTACGAGTCGAATACTTCCAGAATAAAAGTGGTGAAGTTTGACCGCGTGTGAGTCACTGATACAGACCAGGGTTCTACTGGTCTGGGATTTTTCATTAGAATTTAGTTTCATTTAGTTTGGACTGTTCAGCGAACCGGCCCACAGGCTTTGCATGTGTTGTTTTTTTTTTTTTTTTTTAACAAATCTTTATTCATGAACTATAGTATACAGTCAGTGTATACTCGTAATTTTTGTGCTTTATTAACTTCTGGCTCACCTCCCGTGTAAAGCAATAACAATGTTATATTTTGGTGAAGTAACTGTTATTTTTGTGAATTAATTAATTCATGTTAACCTGCAACATTTTGTATAACCGGTTGCTTTGTGTGATTTTAAACAAAATGGAAGTTTATGATGAAGGTGTTTTCATTTTATTGTAAATTTCTACATTATCTTGTATATTTTCTACACTTTTTAAGATGCCTTTCACATAAATGGTGTAAATATTTAATGAATCTAAATGCATTTAAGGTGTTTATTGTATGAAATAATTGAAACGAGAGACATGAATAATAATGACAATAATGATGAATAAACTGCAAATGTACTTGACCTGTGACCTGTGCAAAAGAGCATTGAGTACGATAAAAAATGTATGATCATGTATGATAGAGGAGCAGGTTTTAACATGTTTTTTTTTTTCCACAATAAAAGTATGAGTAGAATTACTGGATCAGTCACATTTTATTTATGTCTGTCTGAGCTACTACTGCTGGTTTTCCTAATAATTTATTTTGTATTGTGTATTTTCTCTAACACCCATTTGACATTGGTTTGATAACTATTATTATTACCTCCGCCAAGGAGGTTATGTTTTTGCCAGAGTTTGTTTGTCTGTCTGTCTGTTTGTCTGTCCGTTAGTGTGCAACATAACTCAAAAAGTTATGGACAGATTTGGATGAAATTTTCAGGGTTTGTTGGAAATGGGATAAGGAAGAAATGATTAAATTTTGGTGGTATTCGGGGGCGGGGGGGCCCATGGGGGGGCCCATGGGGGGGCCACTGATCAGCCTTGGCGGAGGTCTGCGCTCTCCGAGTGCTTCTAGTTATTATTATTATTATTATTATTATTATTGCTATTACTATTATTTCTATAGTCCCAGCTGATGTATTGATCGTCCTTCCATCTGACTGGTGACTGTTGGTGGTGTAAATATCAGCCCAATAGTGATTTATCACTATTTATTATAATATTATCCTCTCCATTTTGTTTTTTTTTCCCAGTGAAAATCAGGTATTTTCCTTTTTTTTTTTCTTTTTTTTTTTTTACTGATCATGTACTTGAACCCATAAAGACCCAAACATCCACTGTCGACCAAAAGCATCCACTGATCTAACCTGTTGATCCACCATGTCAATACATGCTGTCAGATGCAGTTCTTCATCTTTTCATGGTCATCAGATGTGACCCATTTGGACGTTCAGAGGCTCCGTAGTTACCGTGGAAACATCATCTTCGACAACATTGAACAGTAAAACCCATGGAGTTGGATCAATGACAGTGGATAAAATGAACAAAAATGAATAAAAAGCCCAACAAAAATAATAAATAATGTGAAAAATAAGCAAAAGAATGACTAAAGTAAAAAAGAATAAAATAAGCAACAAAGTTAACAAAAATGACCAAAGTAATGAATAAAATGAACAAAAATGATTAAAAAATGCTGCTTCTCCAGTTAAACCCATGCAGTTGGATCAGTGACAGTGGATGGACACACTGGGTTTAGGATCAGTTTAGGACAGATTGGACTGAAAAAGACACTTTGTGTTCAGTGTTTTGTGTTTGGCTACGATAACCTTTCACTTTACTCTGAGCTTTTGTGAACATGGTCAGTCAATTAAATATTAGAAAATAAATAATTTTCACTGGAAAAAAATTCCAAATTTGGAGGATAATATTATAATAACTGGTGATAAAACACTTTGGAAAGGTTAAATAGAAAGGAAAAGTCCTTTGGGGGCTGCCACAGAAGTCACACTGGGTCTTCATGGGTGACTGGAAAAGGAGCCTGAACTGGTCGTACTGGTCCAATGTGTGCTGTGGTGTGTTCAGACTTAACTGTTCAAACTCAAACACTTCCTCCTGTTCTTACCAACTTTTGGAATGGAACTCATTTAGAGCAGGGGGGTCAAACTGGTTTCAGTTCAGGGGCCACATTCACCCCAGTAGGATCCCAGGTGGGCCGGACCAGTACAAGAATAACAGTGAAAAAAGAAAAATGACATTCATGACGTTTACATCTGCAATGTTTCCTTCACTTGAAATGTCTTCAGAAAAACGTGCAAAAAGTGCAATTTACATGAAAATGAGTTTTTGTTACATTATTTAACTTTTATTTTGTAGGAAGAAGCGGAAATGTTGTGTGTAGTTGTTGTGTGTGCGCGTTTCCTTCCCACAGTAAGTGTAGCAGGGCTCCCTCTGGTGGACAACTGGACCAACTGCACTAATCATGGATTAAAGCTGAACTCCCAGTTTTCTGTGAATGTGGAAGAAAAGATGAGAAGACAAACGGATGGACTTTGTGTCTGGAATCCAATCCAACTGGAACTAGAGTTTGTGTTTGTGCCTCCACCTGTTCTCACACTTTATTTCACACACACAAACACACACTGTCTGACCCACAGGTGTCGTTCCAAACACAACCAGCAGATGGCAGCACCGCCACAACCTAATGAGGAAGGCTTCACTGTGCGCAGGCGCAATGACTCACAACAACAACAACAACAACAACAACAGTAGCTAACTGGACACAAGCTCCAAGCTAACGGCGAAAAGTTGGACTGAACATGTGTGGAACAGTGGGAGCCCACGTCTGAACCTGCAGCTGCGGCTAGTTTTCAGCAAATAACAAGTGTTGAAACAGAACAGATCCAATGAGTCCCATGGACTCCACACAGTCTGGAGGTGTCCTCAGGAGCTAATGCGGCTACGTTAGCTAAGGTGGCTAAAGCTAACGTGTGCATGCATACACATATGTGCAGTGTGTGCATTAGACTGGTCTGCTCCAGTCAAACATTCAACTAATCAGACTGCTGCACATTCTGTCCAATACTAACCATGAACAAGTTCAACATACACCAAACTGGGTTTATTTTAATTGAACTTGGGACAAATTACAAACTCTCAACGAGGATAATAATACAGTAATACAAATGAACAGAAATAAAATAAAGTACAAAAATCATGGGGATATGTAGGCAAGAGCCCAACTACATTCAAATACAACACAGTGCAAATCATTAGGCATTTGAAATGAACCTGTAGGAGCAGAGATGCAACAGAGAAGACTTTTAAAATTAAAATAAGAAGTAACAACTAATGTTCCGGTTTAATTTCATTGCAGTTGGTTTTTTTTTCTCATTTTTTTAGGGACAAGACAAATCTACTGGTGGAACTGGAAACATCTACTGGGACATGTGTCCTGTCAGCAGACACCACAGATACCATTTATATGGAGCAGGATTGTGGATGTTCAAATATTTGTCTTGTCCCTAAAAAAATGAGAGAAAAAAAAACTGCAATGAAATTAAACCGGAACATTAGTTGTTACTTCTTATTTTAATTTTAAAAGTCTTCTCTGTTGCATCTCTGCTCCTACAGGTTCATTTCAAATGCCTAATGATTTGCACTGTGTTGTATTTGAATGTAGTTGGGCTCTTGCCTACATATCCCCATGATTTTTGTACTTTATTTTATTTCTGTTCATTTGTATTACTGTATTATTATCCTCGTTGAGAGTTTGTAATTTGTCCCAAGTTCAATTAAAATAAACCCAGTTTGGTGTATGTTGAACTTGTTCATGGTTAGTATTGGACAGAATGTGCAGCAGTCTGATTAGTTGAATGTTTGACTGGAGCAGACCAGTCTAATGCACACACTGCACATATGTGTATGCATGCACACGTTAGCTTTAGCCACCTTAGCTAACGTAGCCGCATTAGCTCCTGAGGACACCTCCAGACTGTGTGGAGTCCATGGGACTCATTGGATCTGTTCTGTTTCAACACTTGTTATTTGCTGAAAACTAGCCGCAGCTGCAGGTTCAGACGTGGGCTCCCACTGTTCCACACATGTTCAGTCCAACTTTTCGCCGTTAGCTTGGAGCTTGTGTCCAGTTAGCTACTGTTGTTGTTGTTGTTGTTGTGAGTCATTGCGCCTGCGCACAGTGAAGCCTTCCTCATTAGGTTGTGGCGGTGCTGCCATCTGCTGGTTGTGTTTGGAACGACACCTGTGGGTCAGACAGTGTGTGTTTGTGTGTGTGAAATAAAGTGTGAGAACAGGTGGAGGCACAAACACAAACTCTAGTTCCAGTTGGATTGGATTCTAGACACAAAGTCCATCCGTTTGTCTTCTCATCTTTTCTTCCACATTCACAGAAAACTGGGAGTTCAGCTTTAATCCATGATTAGTGCAGTGGGTCCAGTTGTCCACCAGAGGGAGCCCTTCTACACTTACTGTGGGAAGGAAACGCACACACAACAACTACAGTGATCCCTTATTTTTCGCGGTTAATGGGGACCGGCACCCCCCGTGAAAATCGGAAATTCACAAACTGGAGCCGGAGCCCCCCGAGCCTATCCTAGAACTCTCTCTCTCTTTTAACATTTTTATAAAAAATAACACTTAAATTAGACTCCAGCGGCTCCTTCCTTGACTGACGATGAGGCCCATGATGAGGATGATGATGATGATGAGGAGGATGAGGATGATAAGGATGATGATGAGGATGATGATGATGATGATGAGGATGAGGATGATGATGATGATGATGATGAGGAGGATGAGGATGATGATGAGGATGATGATGATGATGAGGAGGATGAGGATGATGAGGATGATGATGAGGATGATGATGATGATGATGAGGATGAGGATGATGATGATGATGAGGAGGATGAGGATGATGAGGATGATGATGAGGATGATGATGATGATGATGAGGATGAGGATGAGGATGATGATGATGATGATGATGAGGAGGATGAGGATGATGAGGATGATGATGAGGATGATGATGATGATGAGGATGATGATGATGATGAGGAGGATGAGGATGATGAGGATGATGATGAGGATGATGATGATGATGATGAGGATGAGGATGATGATGATGATGATGATGAGGAGGATGAGGATGATGATGAGGATGATGATGATGATGAGGATGATGATGATGATGAGGAGGATGAGGATGATGAGGATGATGATGAGGATGATGATGATGATGATGAGGATGAGGATGAGGATGATGATGATGATGATGATGAGGAGGATGAGGATGATGAGGATGATGATGAGGATGATGATGATGATGAGGATGATGATGATGATGAGGAGGATGAGGATGATGAGGATGATGATGAGGATGATGATGATGATGATGAGGATGAGGATGATGATGATGATGAGGATGAGGATGATGATGAGGATGATGATGATGATGAGGATGATGATGAGGATGATGAGGATGAGGATGATGATGATGATGATGATGATGATGAGGATGATGAGGAGGAGGATGAGGATGATGAGGATGATGATGAGGATGATGATGATGATGATGATGATGATGAGGATGATGAGAATGAGGATGATGATGATGATGATGAGGATGAGGATGATGATGAGGAGGATGAGGATGATGAGGATGATGATGAGGATGATGATGATGATGATGAGGATGAGGATGATGAGGATGATGATGAGGAGGATGAGGATGATGAGGATGATGATGAGGATGATGATGGTGATGAGGATGATGATGAGGATGAGGATGATGAGGATGAGGATGATGAGGAGGAGGATGAGGATGATGAGGATGATGATGAGGATGATGATGATGATGAGGATGATGATGAGGATGATGAGGATGAGGAGGATGAGGATGATGATGAGGAGGATGAGGATGATGAGGATGATGATGAGGATGATGATGGTGATGAGGATGATGATGATGAGGATGAGGATGATGAGGATGATGAGGAGGAGGATGAGGATGATGAGGATGATGATGAGGATGATGATGATGATGAGGATGATGATGAGGATGATGAGGATGAGGATGATGAGGATGAGGATGATGATGAGGAGGATGAGGATGATGAGGATGATGATGAGGATGATGAGGATGAGGATGATGATGATGATGAGGAGGATGATGATGAGGATGATGAGGATGATGATGATGATGAGGATGATGATGATGATGAGGATGATGATGATGATGATGATGAGGATGATGATGATGATGATGATGATGAGGATGATGATGATGAGGATGATGATGATGATGAGGATGATGATGATGATGATGATGATGAGGATGATGATGACGATGATGATGAAACACCTGTGCACTTCGATGAAGACGATGAAGATGACACAATGCACAGGTGTCAGGGGAGCCTTATAGCTCTTCGAGGGGCGCCTCATCATCAGATGTTACTTGAGGCGCTGGATCTTCTGGTAATGCAGCTTCTTCGGAGGGAGTTGGCGAAGCAGCTGCAGACGGGGAGGCTGGCGGGGGAGCTGAGGGTTCGGCTGATGGCTTCTGAGGGACAAGGATCATGGTGATGGGGAGCTGTTGCCGTTGCTTATTATTTCTGAAAAATCCGCGAATAACTAAAACCGCGGAACTTAAAGCGCGAATTGGCAAGGGATCACTGTACACACATTTCCGCTTCTTCCTACAAAATAAAAGTTGCGTACCGTAGTAAAACCTCCTCTTCACACACAGGATACAAATAGTATTTATATCCCGACATGTTATTTTTATAGTGATTATAGAACTGAACTAAATGACAATAGCTAAACAAAATGCCCGTGAGTGTTAAAGTCATGGAAATACAGCAGCATTCAGCTAGCACCGTTAGCATTATGTTGCTAATTTCCTTTTTTAAAATTAAAAAAAAAAAAATTAATTAAAAAAAAATAGTTGGAACTTAAGAACATACAATACAATATACAAACTCTTATGGAGGACTTTTCCATAACGCCAAGAGACAAATTCAGAGTATACAAGGAGCAGGTAAGCAACAAGAAGAAGGACCAGACCAGAACTGGACCTGCTGTAGACCTAGAGAAGGACCAGACCAGAACTGGACCTGCTGTAGACCTAGAGAAGGACCAGACCAGAACTGGACCTGCTGTAGACCTGGAGAAGGACCAGACCAGAACTGGACCTGCTGTAGACCTGGAGAAGGACCAGACCAGAACTGGACCTGCTGTAGACCTAGAGAAGGACCAGACCAGAACTGGACCTGCTGTAGACCTGGAGAAGGACCAGACCAGAACTGGACCTGCTGTAGACCTAGAGAAGGACCAGACCAGAACTGGACCTGCTGTAGACCTGGAGAAGGACCAGACCAGAACTGGACCTGCTGTAGACCTGGAGAAGGACCAGACCAGAACTGGACCTGCTGTAGACCTGGAGAAGGACCAGACCAGAACTGGACCTGCTGTAGACCTGGAGAAGGAGGACCAGACCAGAACTGGACCTGCTGTAGACCTGGAGAAGGACCAGACTAGAACTGGACCTGCTGTAGACCTGGAGAAGGAGGACCAGACCAGAACTAGACCTGCTGTAGACCTGGAGAAGGAGGACCAGACCAGAACTGGACCTGCTGTACACCTGGAGAAGGAGGACCAGATCAGAACTAGACCTGCTGTAGACCTGGAGAAGGACCAGACTGGAGCTGGACCTGCTGTAGACCTGGAGAAGGAGGACCAGATCAGAACTGGACCTGCTGTAGACCTGGAGAAGGACCAGACTGGAGCTGGACCTGCTGTAGACTGCCAGACACAGGGGACCAGATCAGAACCAGACCTGGGTCTGTTTGCTTCTCCATTAAGTGGTGGGGGTCCTGGTTCTGGGTCCTGTGTCTGACACTAATAGCTGAATAATGGGGGTCCAGTCCTGGTCCTGGTGGCCCCTCAGGTTCCCATGCTGTGTAGGGGGCCACTCCTATGGAAACATGGTCTGGCCCCGGTCCAAGTGAACTCTGTCAGTCTGTCAGGTCCGTGTCAGACAATGAGGTCTGGGCAGACCCGCCCCCCCACCGCCTGGGCCCGGCGGACTAACTGATGACACTGGTCCATTCAGGCCCAGCGGGTCTGAGGCCGTCCGTCACCATGGCGACGCATCTGCACGCTCGTCATCTGAACCCAGCGTGAGGCCGGTCTGGAGACACCATCAAAGGGGTCTGATGAAGTCCTGAAGACCACTGGACCAAGACTGGACCGAGACTGGACCAACACTGGACCAACACTGGACCGAGACTGGACCGACACTGGACCGAGACTGGACCAACACTGGACCGAGACTGGACCAACACTGGACCAACACTGGACCGAGACTGGACCAAGACTGGACCGACACTGGACCAAGACTGGACCGAGACTGGACCAACACTGGACCGAGACTGGACCGACACTGGACCAACACTGGACCGAGACTGGACCGAGACTGGACCAACACTGGACCAACACTGGACCAACACTGGACCAAGACTGGACCGACACTGGACCAAGACTGGACCGAGACTGGACCAACACTGGACCGAGACTGGACCAACACTGGACCGAGACAGGACCAACACTGGACCAACACTGGACCAAGACTGGACCGACACTGGACCAACACTGGACCGAGACTGGACCAAGACTGGACCGACACTGGACCAAGACTGGACCGAGACTGGACCAAGACTGGACCGAGACTGGACCGAGACTGGACCAACACTGGACTGACACTGGACCAACACTGGACCAACACTGGACAGAGACTGGACCAACACTGGACCAACACTGGACCAACACTGGACCAAGACTGGACCGACACTGGACCAACACTGGACCGAGACTGGACCAAGACTGGACCGACACTGGACCAAGACTGGACCGAGACTGGACCAAGACTGGACCGAGACTGGACCGAGACTGGACCAAGACTGGACTGACACTGGACCAACACTGGACCAACACTGGACAGAGACTGGACCAACACTGGACCAACACTGGACCGAGACTGGACCAAGACTGGACCGACACTGGACCAACACTGGACCGACACTGGACCAACACTGGACAGAGACTGGACCAAGACTGGACCGACACTGGACCGAGACTGGACCAAGACTGGACTGAGACTGGACCAAGACTGGACCGAGACTGGACCAAGACTGGACCGACACTGGACCAAGACTGGACCGACACTGGACCAAGACTGGACCGAGACTGGACCAAGACTGGATCGAGACTGGACCAACACTGGACCAACTCTGGACCAAGACTGGTGTTTTTTTTCTTACAGTGGATAATGTTTTGGGCTGTTCTCTTCTTTTTTTTTTTTTTTTTTTTTTTTTTTTTTTTTACAGTGGATCATTTTTTGGGCTGTTCTCTTTTTTTTTTTTTTTTTACAGTGGATCATTTTTTGGGCTGTTCTCTTTTTTTTTTTTTTTTTTTTTTTTTTTTTACAGTGGATCATTTTTTGGGCTGTTCTCTTTTTTTTTTTTTTTTTTTTTTTTTTACAGTGGATCATTTTTGGGCTGTTGCACCTCTAGGCTACCGTAAAAATCACAGTCATGGATAAAAAAAACAAAAAATGTTGATATAAATGAAGTCAAAACCGTCTCTGAGGCATTTTGGAAGCAAAGATAACAATTTAAACCAAACTAACCAATGCAATAATATTTACCCCCCCCCCCCCCCCCCAGGGGCCGTCCAATGCCCCCACGTCTCCTGGTAGAGGTGAGGCCCTGGGTGAATGACGGCAGCGAGCACAGATCTAATTAATACACAAAGAACCAATTACTGCTGCAGTGAACGGGACAAAGGGACCAATGGGAGGGGTGGGGGGGTGAGACCGGCCCATGAGGACGAGGACTGGGTCTGGGTCTGGAATGACTCAGACTGGGACGATAAATGTACCCAACATGTGGATTCCAGAGGCGCAAAAAAAAAAAAAAAAAGATGAAAACCAACAAGAAGAGCTTCAAAATAATCCTTGGTTCCGTTCTCCTGAATGGAGGCTGGGGTTCCGTCATTTCTCTGCTGTTGAACTGTGGTTCCACTGTTGGGTTTCACACGGACCCTTCACTGCAGGGCCGTCAAACATGCATCCTGGGGCCAAATGTGGACCCCCCAAAGGGTCCAGTTCAGCCCCTGGGATGTTTTTGCCAAGTGCAAAAATTCCAGTCTTGAATTGAATTAAGCAAAAAAATTTTAGCTTGAATTAAGGAAAAAATCTTGAATTAAGCCAAAAAAAATCTTCAATTAAGTAAAAAAATAAAAAAAACGCCTAAAAATCACCCAAAAATTATCCAAAAATGACTCAAAAACCACTGAAAAACTCTTTAGTTTC
>NW_021941727.1:25000-45061 GCF_902148855.1 Sphaeramia orbicularis
TGTATACTTTAGTATGTTTTTAGCATATTTTCACATATTTTTGTATACTTTAGTATGTTTTTAGCATATTTTCACATATTTTTAGTATACTTTAGTATGTTTTTAGCATATTTTCACATATTTTTAGTATACTTTAGTATGTTTTTAGCATATTTTCACATATTTTTGGTATACTTTAGTATGTTTTTAGCATATTTTCACATATTTTTGGTATACTTTAGTATGTTTTTAGCATATTTTCACATATTTTTAGTATACTTTAGTATGTTTTTAGCATATTTTCACATATTTTTGGTATACTTTAGTATGTTTTTAGCATATTTTCACATATTTTTGGTATACTTTAGTATGTTTTTAGCATATTTTCACATATTTTTAGTATACTTTAGTATGTTTTTAGCATATTTTCACATATTTTTTGTATACTTTAGTATGTTTTTAGCATATTTTCACATATTTTTAGTATACTTTAGTATGTTTTTAGCATATTTTCACATATTTTTGGTATACTTTAGTATGTTTTTAGCATATTTTCACATATTTTTAGTATACTTTAGTATGTTTTTAGCATATTTTCACATATTTTTAGTATACTTTAGTATGTTTTTAGCATATTTTCACATATTTTTAGTATACTTTAGTATGTTTTTAGCATATTTTCACATATTTTTGGTATACTTTAGTATGTTTTTTAGCATATTTTCACATATTTTTGTATACTTTAGTATGTTTTGTAGCATATTTTCACATATTTTTAGTATACTTTAGTATGTTTTTAGCATATTTTCACATATTTTTAGTATACTTTAGTATGTTTTTAGCATATTTTCACATATTTTTAGTATACTTTAGTATGTTTTTAGCATATTTTCACATATTTTTTAGTATACTTTAGTATGTTTTTAGCATATTTTCACATATTTTTAGTATACTTTAGTATGTTTTTAGCATATTTTCACATATTTTTGGTATACTTTAGTATGTTTTTAGCTATTTTCACATATTTTTGGTATACTTTAGTATGTTTTTAGCATATTTTCACATATTTTTGGTATACTTTAGTATGTTTTTAGCATATTTTCACATATTTTTAGTATACTTTAGTATGTTTTTAGCATATTTTCACATATTTTTAGTATACTTTAGTATGTTTTTAGCATATTTTCACATATTTTTGGTATACTTTAGTATGTTTTTAGCATATTTTCACATATTTTTGGTATACTTTAGTATGTTTTTAGCATATTTTCACATATTTTTAGTATACTTTAGTATGTTTTTAGCATATTTTCACATATTTTTAGTATACTTTAGTATGTTTTTAGCATATTTTCACATATTTTTGGTATACTTTAGTATGTTTTTAGCATATTTTCACATATTTTTAGTATACTTTAGTATGTTTTTAGCATATTTTCACATATTTTTGGTATACTTTAGTATGTTTTTTAGCATATTTTCACATATTTTTGTATACTTTAGTATGTTTTTAGCATATTTTCACATATTTTTTGTATACTTTAGTATGTTTTTAGCATATTTTCACATATTTTTAGTATACTTTAGTATGTTTTTAGCATATTTTCACATATTTTTAGTATACTTTAGTATCTTTTTAGCGTATTTTCACATATTTTTAGTATACTTTAGTATGTTTTTAGCGTATTTTCACATATTTTTTGTATACTTTAGTATGTTTTTAGCATATTTTCACATATTTTTAGTATACTTTAGTATCTTTTTAGCGTATTTTCACATATTTTTAGTATACTTTAGTATGTTTTTAGCGTATTTTCACATATTTTTAGTATACTTTAGTATGTTTTTAGCGTATTTTCACATATTTTTTGTATACTTTAGTATGTTCGTAGTATGTTCTTCTGCGTGGTTAGCACTGGTGCCTCACAGACAGAAGGTCCTGGGTTCCATTCCAACACCAGTCGACAGGGGGTGGGTCCTTTCTGTGGAGTTCACATGTTCTCCTCGTGTCTGCGTGGGTTCTCTCTGGTCCTCTGGCTCCTCCCACCATCCAAACACATGCTCTAATAGGTTAACTGGTTAATCTAAATTGCCCACAGGTGTGAATGTGACAGTGGTTGTTCGTCTCTATATGTTCAGCCCTGAGATGAACTGGAGACTTGTCCAGGGTGTACCCCACCTTCACCCCTATGTATCTGGGATAGGCTCCAAGAGACCCCCGAGACCCTAGTGAGGATAAAGTGGGTTCAGAAAATGAAAGAATGAATGTTCTTAGTGTATTTTTTACAAATCTTTTGTATATTTTTATTGTATTTTTGCATATTTTTAGTGTACTTTAGTATGTTTTTAGTGTATTTTCACATATTTTTGTAAACTTTAGTATGTTCTTAGTGTATTTTTTACATGTCTTTTGTATATATTAGTGTATTTTTGGATATTTTTAGTGTACTTTAGTATATTTTTAGTGTATTTTTGCACATTTTTGTATATTTTAGTGTATTTTTGGATATTTTTAGTGTACTTTAGTGTATTTTTAGTGTAATGGTGTGAGAAACGTTTGTATTTGTCATTATTTCTAGTTGATTCTGTTGTTATTTGACTGATTCAGATCCGCTTTAGCTCATCCTGGTCTAAATGTGGAACCTGAACCAACATGAGTCTAAAACAGTGAATGTCAAACATACAGATGTGCATTACAGATGGAACCTTAGAGCCATTGGTCCACCATTTTCCAGATCAAGTTTGTGTTCAACGTGTGGTAATCAAACACGGCTATCATGATAATTAGAATTTAAACGGTAATACTAACCTTGGGGAAGTTTACCGCGGTTTACGGTTATACCGGTAATGGTTCCATCCCTAGCTGCGCTGTAAGTTTTTCCAGGAAATAATTTTAAAAACAGCAAAAATATTGTCTTGTTAAGAGTACCGTGATATATCGCAATATATGATATAGTGATCCTCATGTTGTGGTTTGTATTGTATCTCCAGATTCTTGCCGATCTACAGCCCTAGTGGTGAGACCCAGCTGACGGAGCGGCTCAGATGTGCTGGTGGGGGGGGGGGACCCCACTCATCTCCTGACATTCGGGGGGGACCCCCTCCCCCCTCCCCCCTCCTGACATTCATCTCCTCTCAGATCACTCTAGTGTGTCGTTTCCCTGGCCTCGGCCTCAGCGTGGAGCCTCCAGCCGTCACCGCCGGCGCTGACATGCATTGTTGACATGTCAGCGGCTTTTTGGAGAGGGCCACGTGCGTCCAGTCGGCCGAGACCGGCGCTTCCCGTACAGGCCGTCGGACGCCGAGACCAGCCGGAGCGTCTGCGAAAAGAGGCCGAGCGGCGGATCGGCTGCGAGCCGTTACGACCGCAGACAATGACGTGTTCCCGCGGTCCGGGTCTTTGTGGCGTCACCGACGGGCTTTAAAAGACGACTCAAAGGCTAAAGCATCCGTGACCTTTTAGCGCAGGATAATCTGCCAGAAGCAGGAACAAGCGGCCCTCGCAAATACTGTCAGTGTGTCGCACAAACTCCATGGAAACCACCATTTATCGCAGGAAATGTGGAATCTGAAACCCAGAGCGTACACTGTAAAAAAAAAAAAAAAAGTGAAAAAACGGTATAATTCCAGCAGCTGGGGCGCCAAAATAACACTGTTAAATAACAGAAAAAAACCATCTCATAAAAATACGGTAATTTTCGATAATTGAAATACAGTTTTTTGCCCTAACTTTACATAAGATTTTGCATATTTTTTTTTGACTTTTTCATGTTAATACAGAATATTTTCACGTATTAAAACAATCCAATTCCCTCTAAATATATATATAAATAATTTTCAGTGAGACTCAGTTGTCCAATCCACTGATAAAAACTGTATTTGGACAGTTTATCAGTGCTTATACATGTTATACATTCACAAAAATACATTTATTCAACATTTTTGTTGTGAAACCTCCTGTAATTACACAAGATATTTGTCAATGAACAAACTAGTCTGGTTCAACTGACAGAACTAATACTGCTGTTACCGTTAACTGTCAGTAATTTTATCTGGTTTTTAATATGTTTTTTTACAGTATTAAACTTTAAATTAACAGTTTAATGTCATGAATAGAAAAGAAATATTTGTGAAATTATGATACATTTGCAAATGTATTTGAACTATTTTTCTGTCAAAAAAGAAAAAATTTCTTTTAAATAATTTAGATTTTTTTGTTTATTCACAGTTCCAGTTTTTTCCTGTTCTTTTCCATTTGACATGTAAAATCACAGTCTCTTTTTGTCATTTCATTGATATTTTCCTGCATCCGAAAAATACAGGAAAAATCTGTAAAATAAACAGTGAAAATTCTGTTAAATTACAGATTTTTTTTTTTTACAGTGTAGAGTTTCTGACGTTATGAAACCCCCAAAGACCCCAAAACCATCTACTGATCAAAACAGTTTAATTCCTCTTGATCCACTAATCAGATCAATCCATGTCAATAACTGGTGAAAAATACAGTTCTTCATCCTTTCATGGTCATCAGATATGACCATATTTGGACAGTCAGAGGCTCCGTAGTTACCATGGAAACCGAGGATAATATTATAATAAATGGTGATAAATAACTTAGGAAAGGTTAAATGGAGAGAACAGTTCCAGTGGGAAGTGCCAGGTTCTAAAATCTAAGATCTAAAAACATCTTCTGATCCAGAATATGTTTGATGGACGTCAAACTCCTTTTAGTTCAGACAAAAAAATAAAATAAAAGGAAGAAAATCATGAACAAAAGGAGCAAATCCTGAGCATAAATGAGGATCACAGCCATCAAAGTATTAGATATTGTTTATTTTGTTAATTTTCTTCAATTTCCTTCATTATTTGATTCATTTTTGCTGTTTTTTGGTGTTTGTTTTGTTCATTTTCTTCAGCATTTGCTTCGTTCCTCTTCTTTTCGGTGCTTATTCTAGTCATGTCTCGTCCTTTTCGTTGATGTTTTGCTGATTTGCTGTTTGGTTTTTTTGCAGACATATGGGACAGGTGGACGTCTTTCATTCGTGTTGGAATTCCTCAGATCATCGTCGTCTTCCCGTCTGCATCCGTTGCTTCTGATCGGGGTTTTTTTTCCTGGTTTTGGTTTATTTTACCGTGGACCTGCAGCGACCTCGCGGCCTCGTCGTCTGTCTAAATGTTGACGCTAAAACGTACAAATGTTCCCGTGTCAAGTGGCTCTAAAAGGGAATGATGAGGTGGCGTGGACATGCTCCTCGGCCGTTGGAATGCTGGGTATTTTTTGGTTTGGATGCTGTAAACCGGACTCTGTAAACACAGCGTTGGGGGGGGGTTGGAGGTTCTGATCCGAGGACCAGGACCAGGACATAAGTGGCCATTTTTGTCATTTTCCATCTCTATTAATTGAAGATTTTGATTTTTATTTTGCCTAATTCAAGATTTTTTTTTACTTAGTTGAAGATTTTTTTTGGCTTAATTCAAGATTTTTTTTTTTTTTAGTTGAAGATTTTTCTTTCTTTTTTTTTTTTTTTTTTTTTTTCTTAATTCAAGATTTTTTTTTGCTATATTACAGTTTTTTTTTTGTTTTTGCCAAATTCAAGATTTTTTTTTTTTTTTTTTACTTTACTTTACAAAACAAATGAATATACAAGAGAACAGCTGTAGACTAACTGTCCACTGGAGTGACCACTATGCATGAAAGGGTTAAACTGTCGAGGTTTAGATTTGAAGACGTCCCAAAAATTTAAACCATGTGGAGTTTCCATTAAATATTAAAACCTGAGAAGATAAACATTCAAGTGTCCAGGTCTGAAAAGGGCAGACGGAGACCAGAACACCAAAAACACCAAAAATGAATCAAATAATGGAGGAAACTGAAGACAATTAAAGAAAGAAACACACATCTTTAATGCACATTTGTATGTTTGATGTTTACATGTTAATATTTGAATGTTTCTGCAACAGAAAGTACATTGTGCCTATTATTGTAGTTTTTTTTTTTTTTTCAAATTATTTCAGGTTGTGTATAAATACTTTTGAACATTTTGAGCACATTTCAACAATACTATGATAATAATGATAACTGTGATCATTTTGGTCACAGTAACTGTGATATGAAATGTTCATCTGGTTCCATCCCTGTTTCCAAGTAAAAGGTTTTCCTCATTTTCAGAGATGGAAAATCTCCAGATGCAGTCGGTTCTCAAACTGGATGAGATCAAACTGTTCATGATGATTTAAATCAGGGCTGTCAAACATGCGGCCCCCCCAAAGGGTCCAGTTCAGCCCCTGGGATGTTTTTGCCAAGTGCACAAATTCCACAGTCTTGAATTGAATTAAGCAAAAAAAAAACAAAAAAAAAAAAACTTAAATTAAGTAAAAAAAAATCTTCAGTTAAGCCAAAAAAATCTGAACTTTAGCAGAAAATCTTGATTTAAGCAGAAAAAAAATCTTCAATAATTAAAAAAATCTTCAATTAAGCAAAAAAAATCTCAAATTTAACAAAAAATCTTGAATTAACCCCCATAAAATCTTCAGTTATGTAAAAAAAAAAAAAAAAAAAGAAAAAGAAATCTTCAATTAAATAAATAAAAAAAAATCTTCAGTTAAGCCAAAAAAAAAAATCTCAAATTTAGCAAAAAGTCTTGAGATATACTCCACAAAAAAAATCTTCAATTAATAAAAAAATCTTGAATTAAGCAAAAAAAAAAAAAAAAAAAAAATCTTCAATTAAGTAAAAAATATCTACAATCAAGCAAAAAAACAAAAAAAAAATTCTTCAATTAAGTAAAAAATCTTCAATTAAGAAAAACAAACAAACAAAACAAAAAAAACCCCTCAAATTTTGCAAAAAAATCTTGACTTAACCCCCATAAAATCTTCAGTTAAGTAAAAAAAAAAGAAATCTTCAATTAAGTTAAAAAAAAAAAAAAAATCTCCAATTACGCCAAAAAACAAACAAACTCAAATTTAGCAAGAAGTCTTGAAATATACCCCACAAGAAATCTTCAATTAATAAAAAAAATCTTGAATTAAGTAAGAAAAATCTGCAATTAAGCAAAAAAAAAAAAAAAAAAAAAAAAAAAAAATCAATTAAGTAAAAAATCTTCAATTAAGCAAAAAAAATCTCAAATTAAGCCAATAATCTTGAATTAAGCCAAAAAACAAAAAAAAGAATAAATAAATAAATAAATAAATCTCCAATTAAGTAAAAAAACAAACTTGAATTAAACCAAAAAAAATTCTTTAATTAAGTAAAAAAAAAAATTGAATTAAATAAGAAAAAATCTTCAATTATGTAAAAAAAAAATCTTGACTTAAGCAAAAAAAAAAAAAAAAAAAAAAATCTCAAATTTAGCCAAAAAAACTCTTGAATTCCCAACCTCAAACAGCCCCTCCTTCTCTTCCCTCCGCCTCCTGCTTTCCGTTCCTTATTTGGTTTTTTTCCTGTGTACCCATCATGCCTTGCTTGCTGACAGGTGAATGTTCCTCCAGGTCCAGACAGCAGAAGCAGCCTCAGCCACGCCTCTGCTGGATGACACAAAAGCCACTGAAGAGCCTGACAGGCCGGTGCACACAAGAGCCCGGCTCGGCTCGGCTCGGCTCGGCTCGGCTCAGGTGCTTGTAAACCATTGAAAGGCAGACAAACGGGAAAGAAAAGAAGCCAGGGTCTGTGGGCCACCACGGGCCCAAAGCGCCCGCTAATCTGGGCTCCATCTCCAAGCCCGTCAGGACCCAGACCAGCCTTTCAGAAGACGCTTGACTTCTGCCACGGTGGCTGGACCCCAACATCTGATAGGCTGTCTCCTTTTACACCCTGGCCTTTGATTGGTCCGGCTCCGAGCAGATAAAGCGGTCTAACCTGACCCGAGCTGACCCCAGACCGGCTTCATGTACCTGAGGGCTGTGCCGGTCCTCTGAGTCCAGTTCCACATGCAGCTCCGTCTGATCTGAGGTGGGCCGGGCCAGAAAAGAAGGACAGAAGAACCCACCAATGAGGGCAAAGTTGTGTCTGTGTTTTACTGTAAAAAAACAACATTTAATTATGAAAATACTTACTTTTATAAACCGTCCAAAAAAACCAAAACATTTAATTATGAAAATACTTACTTTTATAAACCGTCCAAAAAAAACCAAAACATTTAATTATGAAAATACTTACTTTTATAAACCGTCCAAAAAACCCAAAACATTTAATTATGAAAATACTTACTTTTATAAACCGTCCAAAAAACCCAAAACATTTAATTATGAAAATACTTACTTTTATAAACCGTCCAAAAAAACCAAAACATTTAATTATGAAAATACTTACTTTTATAAACCGTCCAAAAAAAACCAAAACATTTAATTATGAAAATACTTACTTTTATAAACCGTCCAAAAAAACCAAAACATTTAATTATGAAAATACTTACTTTTATAAACCATCCAAAAAACCCAAAACATTTAATTATGAAAATACTTACTTTTATAAACCGTCCAAAAAACCAAAACATTTAATTATGAAAATACTTACTTTTATAAACCATCCAAAAAACCAAAACATTTAATTATGAAAATACTTACTTTTATAAACCGTCCAAAAAACCCAAAACATTTAATTATGAAAATACTTACTTTTATAAACCGTCCAAAAAAAACCAAAACATTTAATTATGAAAATACTTACTTTTATAAACCGTCCAAAAAACCCAAAACATTTAATTATGAAAATACTTACTTTTATAAACCGTCCAAAAAAACCAAAACATTTAATTATGAAAATACTTACTTTTATAAACCGTCCAAAAAACCCAAAACATTTAATTATGAAAATACTTACTTTTATAAACCGTCCAAAAAACCCAAAACATTTAATTATGAAAATACTTACTTTTATAAACCGTCCAAAAAACCAAAACATTTAATTATGAAAATACTTACTTTTATAAACCGTCCAAAAAACCCAAAACATTTAATTATGAAAATACTTACTTTTATAAACCGTCCAAAAAAACCAAAACATTTAATTATGAAAATACTTACTTTTATAAACCGTCCAAAAAAACCAAAACATTTAATTATGAAAATACTTACTTTTATAAACCATCCAAAAAACCCAAAACATTTAATTATGAAAATACTTACTTTTATAAACCGTCCAAAAAACCCAAAACATTTAATTATGAAAATACTTACTTTTATAAACCGTCCAAAAAACCCAAAACATTTAATTATGAAAATACTTACTTTTATAAACCGTCCAAAAAAACCAAAACATTTAATTATGAAAATACTTACTTTTATAAACCGTCCAAAAAAACCAAAACATTTAATTATGAAAATACTTACTTTTATAAACCGTCCAAAAAAACCAAAACATTTAATTATGAAAATACTTACTTTTATAAACCGTCCAAAAAAACCAAAACATTTAATTATGAAAATACTTACTTTTATAAACCGTCCAAAAAAACCAAAACATTTAATTATGAAAATACTTACTTTTATAAACCGTCCAAAAAACCAAAACATTTAATTATGAAAATACTTACTTTTATAAACCGTCCAAAAAACCAAAACATTTAATTATGAAAATACTTACTTTTATAAACCGTCCAAAAAAACCAAAACATTTAATTATGAAAATACTTACTTTTATAAACCGTCCAAAAAAAACCAAAACATTTAATTATGAAAATACTTACTTTTATAAACCGTCCAAAAAACCAAAACATTTAATTATGAAAATACTTACTTTTATAACCATCCAAAAAAACCAAAACATTTAATTATGAAAATACTTACTTTTATAAACCGTCCAAAAAACCCAAAACATTTAATTATGAAAATACTTACTTTTATAAACCGTCCAAAAAACCCAAAACATTTAATTATGAAAATACTTACTTTTATTAACCGTCCAAAAAACCCAAAACATTTAATTATGAAAATACTTACTTTTATAAACCGTCCAAAAAAACCAAAACATTTAATTATGAAAATACTTACTTTTATAAACCGTCCAAAAAACCCAAAACATTTAATTATGAAAATACTTACTTTTATAAACCGTCCAAAAAACCAAAACATTTAATTATGAAATACTTACTTTTATAAACCGTCCAAAAAAACCAAAACATTTAATTATGAAAATACTTACTTTTATAAACCGTCCAAAAAAACCAAAACATTTAATTATGAAATACTTACTTTTATAAACCGTCCAAAAAACCAAAACATTTAATTATGAAAATACTTACTTTTATAACCGTCCAAAAAAACCCAAAACATTTAATTATGAAAATACTTACTTTTATAAACCGTCCAAAAAACCCAAAACATTAATTATGAAAATACTTACTTTTATAAACCGTCCAAAAAAACCAAAACATTTAATTATGAAAATACTTACTTTTATAAACCGTCCAAAAAACCCAAAACATTTAATTATGAAATACTTACTTTTATAAACCGTCCAAAAAACCCAAACATTTAATTATGAAAATACTTACTTTTATAAACCGTCCAAAAAACCCAAAACATTTAATTATGAAAATACTTACTTTTATAAACCGTCCAAAAAACCAAAACATTTAATTATGAAAATACTTACTTTTATAAACCGTCCAAAAAACCCAAAACATTTAATTATGAAAATACTTACTTTTATAAACCGTCCAAAAAACCAAAACATTTAATTATGAAAATACTTACTTTTATTAACCGTCCAAAAAACCCAAAACATTTAATTATGAAAATACTTACTTTTATAAACCGTCCAAAAACCCAAAACATTTAATTATGAAAATACTTACTTTTATAAACCGTCCAAAAAAAACCCCAAAACATTTAATTATGAAAATACTTACTTTTATAAACCGTCCAAAAAAAACCCAAAACATTTAATTATGAAAATACTTACTTTTATAAACCGTCCAAAAAAACCAAAACATTTAATTATGAAAATACTTACTTTTATAAACCGTCCAAAAAACCAAAACATTTAATTATGAAAATACTTACTTTTATAAACCGTCCAAAAAACCAAAACATTTAATTATGAAAATACTTACTTTTATAAACCGTCCAAAAAACCCAAAACATTTAATTATGAAAATACTTACTTTTATAAACCGTCCAAAAAACCAAAACATTTAATTATGAAAATACTTACTTTTATAAACCGTCCAAAAAACCAAAACATTTAATTATGAAAATACTTACTTTTATAAACCGTCCAAAAAAACCAAAACATTTAATTATGAAAATACTTACTTTTATAAACCGTCCAAAAAAACCAAAACATTTAATTATGAAAATACTTACTTTTATAAACCGTCCAAAAAACCCAAAACATTTAATTATGAAAATACTTACTTTTATAAACCGTCCAAAAAACCCAAAACATTTAATTATGAAAATACTTACTTTTATAAACCGTCCAAAAAAACCAAAACATTTAATTATGAAAATACTTACTTTTATAAACCGTCCAAAAAAACCAAAACATTTAATTATGAAAATACTTACTTTATAAACCGTCCAAAAAAACCAAAACATTTAATTATGAAAATACTTACTTTTATAAACCGTCCAAAAAAACCAAAACATTTAATTATGAAAATACTTACTTTTATAAACCGTCCAAAAAAACCAAAACATTTAATTATGAAAATACTTACTTTTATAAACCGTCCAAAAAAACCAAAACATTTAATTATGAAAATACTTACTTTTATAAACCGTCCAAAAACCCAAAACATTTAATTATGAAAATACTTACTTTTATAAACCGTCCAAAAAAACCAAAACATTAATTATGAAAATACTTACTTTATAAACCGTCCAAAAAACCAAAACATTTAATTATGAAAATACTTACTTTTATAAACCGTCCAAAAACCCAAAACATTTAATTATGAAAATACTTACTTTTATAAACCGTCCAAAAAACCAAAACATTTAATTATGAAAATACTTACTTTTATAAACCATCCAAAAACCCAAAACATTTAATTATGAAAATACTTACTTTTATAAACCGTCCAAAAAACCAAAACATTTAATTATGAAAATACTTACTTTTATAAACCGTCCAAAGAAACCAAAACATTTAATTATGAAAATACTTACTTTTATAAACCGTCCAAAAAACCAAAACATTAATTATGAAAATACTTACTTTTATAAACCGTCCAAAAAAACCCAAAACATTTAATTATGAAAATACTTACTTTTATAAACCGTCCAAAAAACCCAAAACATTTAATTATGAAAATACTTACTTTTATAAACCGTCCAAAAAAAACCCCAAACATTTAATTATGAAAATACTTACTTTTATAAACCGTCCAAAAAAACCAAAACATTTAATTAGGAAAATACTTACTTTTATAAACCGTCCAAAAAAACCAAACATTTAATTATGAAAATACTTACTTTTATAAACCGTCCAAAAAACCAAAACATTTAATTATGAAAATACTTACTTTTATAAACCGTCCAAAAAACCAAAACATTTAATTATGAAAATACTTACTTTTATAAACCGTCCAAAAAAACCAAAACATTTAATTATGAAAATACTTACTTTTATAAACCGTCCAAAAAACCCAAAACATTTAATTATGAAAATACTTACTTTTATAAACCGTCAAAAAACCAAAACATTTAATTATGAAAATACTTACTTTTATAAACCATCCAAAAAACCCAAAACATTTAATTATGAAAATACTTACTTTTATAAACCGTCCAAAAAAAACCAAAACATTTAATTATGAAAATACTTACTTTTATAAACCGTCCAAAAAACCAAAACATTTAATTATGAAAATACTTACTTTTATAAACCATCCAAAAAACCCAAAACATTTAATTATGAAAATACTTACTTTTATAAACCGTCCAAAAAACCCAAAACATTTAATTATGAAAATACTTACTTTATAAACCGTCCAAAAAAAAACCAAAACATTTAATTATGAAAATACTTACTTTTATAAACCGTCCAAAAAACCAAAACATTTAATTATGAAAATACTTACTTTTATAAACCGTCCAAAAAACCAAAACATTTAATTATGAAAATACTTACTTTTATAAACCGTCCAAAAAACCCAAAACATTTAATTATGAAAATACTTACTTTTATAAACCGTCCAAAAAAACCAAAACATTTAATTATGAAAATACTTACTTTTATAAACCGTCCAAAAAACCAAAACATTTAATTATGAAAATACTTACTTTATAAACCGTCCAAAAAAACCCAAAACATTTAATTATGAAAATACTTACTTTTATAAACCGTCCAAAAAACCAAAACATTTAATTATGAAAATACTTACTTTTATAAACCATCCAAAAAACCCAAAACATTTAATTATGAAAATACTTACTTTTATAAACCGTCCAAAAAACCCAAACATTTAATTATGAAAATACTTACTTTTATAAACCGTCCAAAAAACCCAAAACATTTAATTATGAAAATACTTACTTTTATAAACCGTCCAAAAAAACCCAAAACATTTACTTATGAAAATACGTACTTTTATAAACCGTCCAAAAAAACCAAAACATTTAATTATGAAAATACTTACTTTTATAAACCGTCCAAAAAAACCAAAACATTTAATTATGAAAATACTTACTTTTATAAACCGTCCAAAAAACCAAAACATTTAATTATGAAAATACTTACTTTTATAAACCGTCCAAAAAAACCAAACATTTAATTATGAAAATACTTACTTTTATAAACCGTCCAAAAAAAACCAAAACATTTAATTATGAAAATACTTACTTTTATAAACCGTCCAAAAAACCAAAACATTTAATTATGAAAATACTTACTTTTATAAACCGTCCAAAAAAACCAAAACATTTAATTATGAAATACTTACTTTATAAACCGTCCAAAAAAACCAAAACATTTAATTATGAAAATACTTACTTTTATAAACCGTCCAAAAAACCCAAAACATTTAATTATGAAAATACTTACTTTTATAAACCGTCCAAAAAACCCAAAACATTTAATTATGAAAATACTTACTTTTATAAACCGTCCAAAAAACCCAAAACATTTAATTATGAAAATACTTACTTTTATAAACCGTCCAAAAACCCAAAACATTTAATTATGAAAATACTTACTTTTATAAACCGTCCAAAAAACCAAAACATTTAATTATGAAAAATACTTACTTTTATAAACCGTCCAAAAAACCAAAACATTTAATTATGAAAATACTTACTTTTATAAACCGTCCAAAAAACCAAAACATTTAATTATGAAAATACTTACTTTTATAAACCGTCCAAAAAACCAAAACATTTAATTATGAAAATACTTACTTTTATAAACCGTCCAAAAAACCAAAACATTTAATTATGAAATACTTACTTTTATAAACCGTCCAAAAAACCAAAACATTTAATTATGAAATACTTACTTTTATAAACCGTCCAAAAAACCAAAACATTTAATTATGAAAATACTTACTTTTATAAACCGTCCAAAAAACCAAAACATTTAATTATGAAATACTTACTTTTATAAACCGTCCAAAAAACCCAAAACATTTAATTATGAAAATACTTACGTTTATAAACCGTCCAAAAAACCAAAACATTTAATTATGAAAATACTTACTTTTATAAACCGTCCAAAAAACCAAAACATTTAATTATGAAAATACTTACTTTTATAAACCGTCCAAAAAAACCAAAACATTTAATTATGAAATACTTACTTTTATAAACCGTCCAAAAAAACCAAAACATTTAATTATGAAAATACTTACTTTTATAAACCGTCCAAAAAACCAAAACATTTAATTATGAAAATACTTACTTTTATAAACCGTCCAAAAAACCCAAAACATTTAATTATGAAAATACTTACTTTTATAAACCGTCCAAAAAACCCAAAACATTTAATTATGAAAATACTTACTTTTATAAACCGTCCAAAAAACCAAAACATTTAATTATGAAAATACTTACTTTTATAAACCGTCCAAAAAACCAAAACATTTAATTATGAAAATACTTACTTTTATTAACCGTCCAAAAAACCCAAAACATTTAATTATGAAAATACTTACTTTTATAAACCGTCCAAAAAAACCAAACATTTAATTATGAAAATACTTACTTTTATAAACCGTCCAAAAAAACCAAAACATTTAATTATGAAAATACTTACTTTTATAAACCATCCAAAAAACCCAAAACAACCCTGAAAAAAATGCAATTTAAATTAAAAAACAGAAGCTAAATCAGTGTAATTTTCTCAGTCTTCTTCCTCCACTTCTCATTAGTCCATGTGCATTCTGGATCAGATCTCCAAAGACACTAACACTGAGGACAGGAAGAAAAGAGTTCAAACTGGACTGAATTTAATACAGACATTTCAGGTTGGACACATTTGTTCAGGTTAGTCACATTTTATTGGTACAGGAGAGTTTGGAAATGGAAATGTTTTCACAATTTAATGGGATTTTTTGCACTAAAACAAAGAAAAAAATTAAGTTGTTAATGCTAGATTTTTGGGGGCCTAATTCAAGATTTTTTTTTTTTTTACTTAATTGGAGATTTTGTTTGGCTTAATTCAAGATTTTTATTTTTTTTTTGTTTGCTTAATTGAAGATTTTTTTTTTTAAACTTAATTGAAGATTTTTTTTGCTTAATTCAAGATTTTTTTTACTTAATTGAAGATTTTTATTTTTATATTTTTTTTGCTTAATTCAAGAGTTTTTTTTTTACTTAACTGAAGTTTTTTTTGGCTTAATTCAAGATTATTTTTTTTTAAACTTAATTGAAGATTTTTTATTTTTGGGGGGGGCTAAATTCAAGATTTTTTTTTTTACTTCATTGAAGATTTTCTTTGGCTTAATTCAAGATTTTTTTTTACTTAATTCTAGATTTTTTTTTTTCTTAATTCAAGAGTTTTTTACTTAACTGAAGATTTTTTTTGGCTTAATTGAAGATTTTTTTTAACTTAATTGAAGATTTTTTTTTTCTTAATTCAAGATCTTTTTTTTTTACTTAATTGAAGATTATTATTTTTTCTTTTTTGCTTAATTCAAGAATTTTTTTTACTTTCATGAAGATTTTTTTGTCTTAATTCAAGATTTTTTTTTAACTTGAAGATTTTTTTTGGCTTAGATCAAGAATTTTTGCTAAATTTGAGATTTTTTTTTGCTTAGTTGAAGATTTTTTTTAGTTAATTGAAGTTTTTTTTGTCCTTAATTCAAGAATTTTTTTTTTTAATTAATTGAATTTCTTTTTTCTTAATTCAAGATTTTTTTATTTTTTTTTTAAACTTAATTGAAGGTATTTTTTTTGCTTAATTCAAGATTTTTTTTACTTAATTGAAGATTTTTATTTTTATATTTTTTTTTGCTTAATTCAAGAGTTTTTTTTTTACTTAACTGAAGTTTTTTTTGGCTTAATTCAAGATTATTTTTTTTTAAACTTAACTGAAGATTTTTTATTTTTTGGGGGGGCTAAATTCAAGATTTTTTTTTTTTTTACTTCATTGAAGATTTTCTTTGGCTTAATTCAAGATTATTTTTTACTTAATTCAAGATTTTTTTTTCTCTTAATTCAAGAGTTTTTTACTTAACTGAAGATTTTTTTTGGCTTAATTGAAGATTTTTTTTAACTTAATTGAAGATTTTTTTTTTCTTAATTCAAGAACTTTTTTTTTACTTAATTGAAGATTATTATTTTTTCTTTTTTGCTTAATTCAAGAATTTTTTTTACTTTCATGAAGATTTTTTTGTCTTAATTCAAGATTTTTTTTTAACTTGAAGATTTTTTTTGGCTTAGATCAAGAATTTTTGCTAAATTTGAGATTTTTTTTGGCTTAGTTGAAGATTTTTTTTAGTTAATTGAAGTTTTTTTGTCCTTAATTCAAGAATTTTTTTTTTTAATTAATTGAATTTTTTTTTTCTTAATTCAAGATTTTTTTTTTTTTTTTAAACTTAATTGAAGGTATTTTTTTTGCTTAATTCAAGACTTTTTTTTTTAACTTCACTGAAGATTTTTTTTTTGCTTAATTCAAGGTTTTTTTTTTTAAAACTTAAAGATTTTTTTTTTGGCTTAATTTAAGATTTTTTTTTTTACTTAATTCAAAAAAAATTTTTTTAAACTTAAACTTTTTTTTTGGCTTAATTCAACTTTTTTTTTTTTTTTTTTACTGTATTGAAGATTTTTTTTTTTTTTTTTTTGCTTTATTCAAGAGTTTTTTTTACTTAACTGCAGATTTTTTTTTTTTTTTTGCTTAATTCAAGAGTTTTTTAAACTTAATTGAAGATTTTTTTTTTTTTTTTGGCTTAATTGAAGATTTTTTTTTTTTTTTTTGCTTAATTCAAGATTATTATTATTATTATTTTAAAGTTAATTGAAGATTTTTTTTTTTTTGGCTTAATTGAAGATTTTTTTTTTTTTTTTTTACTTAATTCAAGTTTTTTTGGCTTAATTCAAGATTTTTTTTTTTTTTTTACTTAATTAAAGGTTTTTTTTGCTTAATTCAAGATTTTTTTTTAAAGTTAATTGAAGATATTTTTTTGGCTAAATTCCAGATTTTTCTGGTGTTAAGTGCTGATTAAGTCCTGTCTGTGGTCTCATTCACTGTAGGACATGAAGTAACAGACAGTGAGAACAGTGTCCTTCAGTCTGGATCAGCTGATCTCGCTGGAGTCGAAGCTTTTTTCAGCTCCTGTCGTTGAAAGCCATATAGGCTCCAGTTATCAGCTGTCTGTCGCCGTGACGATCCCTGATGTTTCACCGAACAATAGAAAGTCTTTGAGCCCCTTGTTCTAAACGCAGCCGAGCTCGGACGCTGCAGGACACAAGGTAAGATGGTTATCGGGTCAACATTTGTTTGACCTGTGATCCAATCCGTTCGCCTCTCATTTAGCCTTGACATTTAAGCTTTGACCGCCTTCAGCCTGAGGTTGGGAAACGAAGAGGTCGAAGAGTTCAAGTAGAAGAGTCACAAACCTCCCCCTCACTCCAGGTTTGGGATCAGAATGAAGGTCTACAGCTGCTAGTTTAACCCTTTCATGCACAGCGGTCACTCCAGTGGTCACTCCAGTGGTCACTCCAGCTGTTCTCTTCTATACTCATGGGTTTGGTTGTTTCAGTTCCATATCAGCCAACACAGTGGACGCTTATGCACCATCCCATAATAATACACTGCAGTTCATTACGTTACTGTAACTACACTGTTCTAGATAAACCTGATCTACAGTCACATGTTTGAGTGGAAATCAAGTGCTTGTTATTGTTATAAGTCTGTAATTAACTTTGTTTTTTTTTTTTTTTTTTAAAGTTGTCTTTTTTTTTAATGTACAAATGTTACTACTCAAAAATCACCAAATTCACCCAAAAATTACCCCAAAACCACCTCAAAACGACCCAAAAACCACCTAAAAAACACCTAACATTATGCCTTTAAATAATGACAGCGTCACATTTTAGTGCAAAAAAAAAAATTAGATTAAACTGTGAAATATTTACATTTGAAGAAAATGTAAATAAAAACATCTGTATTAAATTCAGTCCAGTTTGAAACTCTTTTCTTCCTGTTCCTCAGTTGTTAGTGTCTTTGGAGATCTGATCCAGAATGCACATGGACTAATGAGAAGTTACTTCTCAAACCCCCCCCCCCCCCCCCCCCCCCCCCCCCCCCCCCCCCCGCCCTCCCTGATCCGACCCATCATCCTAACCACGGCAACTGGGAAAGCATGCATAGTTACCGCCTGCAGGGACTGTGTGCAGGCTGGGACTGCTTTGGCATCACACCCGATGCACTATCCATTATTTTTTCTTTCTTTTCTTTTTTTTTTTGTTTCAAGATACATAATATGAAATGTATTCCCAGGCCAGACCAGTTAAAATTCATTTCAAACTGTTTACCCCGGCCAAAACAAAAGGGCGGCGGTCACGGCTGTTATCTGCTGATTTATGGACAGAATGAAGTGTCAGGCGTGCAGCTGCGACAGTTTTCAGAGTTCGGACACAGCCGTGAAACACTTAAAAATCACTTCTTTCACCGTTATCCCTTTTGGGGTTCTTCGTCAGGACAAAAGGATGAAAAAAGTCCTGGTGATGAGCAGCCTTTTCATTCGACACAACTCATCATTGTGTCTGGAAAATGAGGCAATTTCCATAAGTGATTGGGAGGACAATGAAGGAAACAGCGTGCACGCAGGAGAAACAACAAGAGCACAACAAAAGCCGGTCCTGGGCTAGTCCTGGGTCCTGGACTAGTCCCTGGGTTTGTCCTGGGTCCCTGGGTTTGTCCTGGGTTTGTCCTGGGTCCTGGGTTGTCTGGGTTTGTCCTGGGGTCCTGGTTTGTCCAGGGTTTGTCCTGGGTTTGTCCTGGGCTAGTCCTGGGTCCTGGGCTAGTCCTGGGTTTGTCCTGGGTTTGTCCTGGGTTTGTCCTGGGTTTGTCCTGGGTTTGGTCCTGGGTCCTGGGTCCTGGGTCCTGGGTCCTGGGTTTGTCTCAGTGTGGGCATTTCTGATGGTTCAGGACGGGCAAGCTTTTGATCTTGGAAGACCAGATCCCAGAGGATGTCTTCAGCCAGAAGTGGGTGTGAAAAGGATGGATGAGTGGAAGGACTGTTCCAGAGTACGTCTGTGGAAGCTAAGCCAAGCTGGTTGGTGTTTGGAGGTGGAACACACTGGTCAGTGGGCTTTGTCCAGGGTTAGGAGTTGGTTATTTGGACCTATTCAGCTTCTTACAATCTAAGATCACAGCTGAGAACTGCTGCAGAAGGGGGGGCTGTATGGGTCAGATGTGGTTCAGAGGAGTTGAGCCCAGAGGCCAAACTCTGGATTTACCCTCAGTCTACGTTCAGACCCTCACCTATGGTCATGAGCTTTGGCTCAGGACCCAAAGGACCAGATCCTGGATACAAGCAGTCCAGATGAGTTTCCTCTGTAGGGTGGGGGGGGTCCACCCTTAAGGATAGGGGGGAGGAGCTCAGTCACCAGGGAGGAGCTTGGAGTAGAGCTGCTGCTCCTCCACATCCAGAGGAACCAGCTGAGGTGGATCAGACATCTGGTTCAGATCCTCTT
>NW_021941727.1:45561-60561 GCF_902148855.1 Sphaeramia orbicularis
TCTTATATATTAGTAACTCCCCCAAAAATTTCGTCCCAATCCATGAAGTTTTAGACCCCCCCCCCCACCACCACCACCACCACCACCACCACCACCATCTTTATGGTGCCCGTCAGCCCAGTGCAGAAAACCCATTTTTAATGGAAAATCCTGCATTTGTGGGTTAGTTCTGCCAGATCTGCTCATGCAAATGTCATATTAGAGGGTTTGGGGGAGGCTACAGTCGTTTATGAAGGTCTCAAATCATGTACAGGTCAAAGGTCACAGGATTTTCACAAAGGTCAAGAAATCTGGTACCTGTTGAACTGCAGAAAAGGGAGGGTACCAGATGGGTACTGTAGGATCAGATGTTCTCCAGTCAAAGCCCTGAGTGCAGATCTTTTTTTTTCCATCCATTCTCTTCCTCTTATCCGGGGCCGGGTCGCGGGGGTAACAGTCTGAGCAGGGACGCCCAGACTTCCCTCTTCCCAGACTCCTCCTCCAGCTCTTCTGGGGGGACCCCGAGGCGTTCCCAGTCCAGCTCACAGACGTAGTCTCTCCAGCGTGTCCTAGGTCTTCCCTCAGGCCTCCTCCCAGTGGGACATCCCAGAACACCTCCCCAGGGAGGAGTCCAAGAGGATCTGAACCAGATGTCTGATCCACCTCAGCTGGTTCCTCTGGATGTGGAGGAGCAGCGGCTCTACTCCAAGCTCCTCCCTGGTGACTGAGCTCCTCCCCCTATCCTTAAGGGTGGACCCCCCCACCCTACAGAGGAAACTCATCTGGACTGCTTGTATCCAGGATCTGGTCCTTTGGGTCCTGAGCCAAAGCTCATGACCATAGGTGAGGGTCTGAACGTAGACTGAGGGTAAATCCAGAGTTTGGCCTCTGGGCTCAACTCCTTCTGAACCACATCTGACCCATACAGCCCCCCCTTCTGCAGCAGTTCTCAGCTGTGATCTTAGATTGTAAAGAAGCTGAATAGGTCCAAATAACCAAACTCCTAACCCTGGACAAAGCCCACTGACCAGTGTGTTCCACCTCCAAACACCAACCAGCTTGGCTTTAGCTTCCACAGACGTACTCTGGAAACAGTCCTTCCACTCATCCATCCTTTTCACACCCACTTCTGGCTGAAGACATCCTCGTGGATCTGGTCTTCCAAGATCAAAAGCTGCCGTCCTGAACCATCAGAAATGCCCACACTGAGACAAACCCAGGACCCAGGACCCAGGACCCAGGACCCAGGACAAACCCAGGACTAGCCCAGGACAAACCCAGGACAAACCCAGGACAAACCCAGGACTAGCCCAGGACCCAGGACTAGCCCAGGACAAACCCAGGACAAACCCAGGACAAACCCAGGACCCAGGACAAACCCAGGACAAACCCAGGACCCAGGACAAACCCAGGACAAACCCAGGACCCAGGACAAACCCAGGACTAGTCCAGGACCCAGGACTAGCCCAGGACCGGCTTTTGTTGTGCTCTTGTTGTTTCTCTGCGTGCACGCTTGTTTCCTTCATTGTCCTCCCAATCACTTATGGAAATTGGCTCATTTTCCAGACACAATGATGAGTTGTGTCGAATGAAAAGGCTGCTCATCACCAGGACTTTTTTCATCCTTTTGTCCTGACGAAGAACCCCAAAAGGGATAACGGTGAAAGAAGTGATTTTTAAGTGTTTCACGGCTGTGTCCGAACTCTGAAAACTGTCGCAGCTGCACGCCTGACACTTCATTCTGTCCATAAATCAGCAGATAACAGCCGTGACCGCCGCCCTTTTGTTTTGGCCGGGGTAAACAGTTTGAAATGAATTTTAACTGGTCTGGCCTGGGAATACATTTCATATTATGTATCTTGAAACAAAAAAAAAGAAAAGAAAGAAAAAATAATGGATAGTGCATCGGGTGTGATGCCAAAGCAGTCCCAGCCTGCACACAGTCCCTGCAGGCGGTAACTATGCATGCTTCCCAGTTGCCGTGGTTAGGATGATGGGTCGGATCAGGAGGCGGGGGGGGGGGGGGGGGGGGGGGGGGGTTTGAGAAGTAACTTCTCATTAGTCCATGTGCATTCTGGATCAGATCTCCAAAGACACTAAACACTGAGGAACAGGAAGAAAAGAGTTCAAACTGGACTGAATTTAATACAGATGTTTTTATTTACATTTTCTTCAAATGTAAATATTTCACAGTTTAATCTAATTTTTTTTTTTTTGCACTAAAATGTGACGCTGTCATTATTTAAAGGCATAATGTTAGGTGTTTTTTAGGTGGTTTTTGGGTCGTTTTGAGGTGGTTTTGGGGTAATTTTTGGGTGAATTTGGTGATTTTTGAGTAGTAACATTTGTACATTAAAAAAAAAGACAACTTTAAAAAAAAAAAAAAAAACAAAGTTAATTACAGACTTATAACAATAACAAGCACTTGATTTCCACTCAAACATGTGACTGTAGATCAGGTTTATCTAGAACAGTGTAGTTACAGTAACGTAATGAACTGCAGTGTATTATTATGGGATGGTGCATAAGCGTCCACTGTGTTGGCTGATATGGAACTGAAACAACCAAACCCATGAGTATAGAAGAGAACAGCTGGAGTGACCACTGGAGTGACCACTGGAGTGACCGCTGTGCATGAAAGGGTTAAACTAGCAGCTGTAGACCTTCATTCTGATCCCAAACCTGGAGTGAGGGGGAGGTTTGTGACTCTTCTACTTGAACTCTTCGACCTCTTCGTTTCCCAACCTCAGGCTGAAGGCGGTCAAAGCTTAAATGTCAAGGCTAAATGAGAGGCGAACGGATTGGATCACAGGTCAAACAAATGTTGACCCGATAACCATCTTACCTTGTGTCCTGCAGCGTCCGAGCTCGGCTGCGTTTAGAACAAGGGGCTCAAAGACTTCTATTGTTCGGTGAAACATCAGGGATCGTCACGGCGACAGACAGCTGATAAACTGGAGCCTATATGGCTTTCAACGACAGGAGCTGAAAAAAGCTTCGACTCCAGCGAGATCAGCTGATCCAGACTGAAGGACACTGTTCTCACTGTCTGTTACTTCATGTCCTACAGTGAATGAGACCACAGACAGGACTTAATCAGCACTTAACACCAGAAAAATCTGGAATTTAGCCAAAAAAATATCTTCAATTAACTTAAAAAAAAAATCTTGAATTAAGCAAAAAAAAAACCTTTAATTAAGTAAAAAAAAAAAAAAATCTTGAATTAAGCCAAAAAACTTGAATAAGTAAAAAAAAAAAAAAAAAATCTTCAATTAAGCCAAAAAAAAAAAAATCTTCAATTAACTTTAAAATAATAATAATAATAATCTTGAATTAAGCAAAAAAAAAAAAAATCTTCAATTAAGCCAAAAAAAAAAAAAAATCTTCAATTAAGTTTAAAAAACTCTTGAATTAAGCAAAAAAAAAAAAAAATCTGCAGTTAAGTAAAAAAAACTCTTGAATAAAGCAAAAAAAAAAAAAAAAAATCTTCAATACAGTAAAAAAAAAAAAAAAAAAGTTGAATTAAGCCAAAAAAAAAAGTTTAAGTTTAAAAAAATTTTTTTTGAATTAAGTAAAAAAAAAATCTTAAATTAAGCCAAAAAAAAATCTTTAAGTTTTAAAAAAAAAAACCTTGAATTAAGCAAAAAAAATCTTCAGTGAAGTTAAAAAAAAAGTCTTGAATTAAGCAAAAAAAATACCTTCAATTAAGTTTAAAAAAAAATAAAAAAATCTTGAATTAAGAAAAAAAAAATTCAATTAATTAAAAAAAAAATTCTTGAATTAAGGACAAAAAAAACTTCAATTAACTAAAAAAATCTTCAACTAAGCCAAAAAAAATCTCAAATTTAGCAAAAATTCTTGATCTAAGCCAAAAAAAATCTTCAAGTTAAAAAAAAATCTTGAATTAAGACAAAAAAATCTTCATGAAAGTAAAAAAAATTCTTGAATTAAGCAAAAAAGAAAAAATAATAATCTTCAATTAAGTAAAAAAAAAAGATCTTGAATTAAGAAAAAAAAATCTTCAATTAAGTTAAAAAAAATCTTCAATTAAGCCAAAAAAAATCTTCAGTTAAGTAAAAAACTCTTGAATTAAGAGAAAAAAAAATCTTGAATTAAGTAAAAAAAAATCTTGAATTAAGCCAAAGAAAATCTTCAATGAAGTAAAAAAAAAAAAATCTTGAATTTAGCCCCCCCAAAAAATAAAAATCTTCAAGTTAAGTTTAAAAAAAATAATCTTGAATTAAGCCAAAAAAAACTTCAGTTAAGTAAAAAAAAAACTCTTGAATTAAGCAAAAAAAATATAAAAATAAAAATCTTCAATTAAGTAAAAAAAATCTTGAATTAAGCAAAAAAAATACCTTCAATTAAGTTTAAAAAAAAATAAAAAAATCTTGAATTAAGAAAAAAGAAATTCAATTAATTAAAAAAAAAATTCTTGAATTAAGGACAAAAAAAACTTCAATTAACTAAAAAAATCTTCAACTAAGCCAAAAAAATCTCAAATTTAGCAAAAATTCTTGATCTAAGCCAAAAAAATCTTCAAGTTAAAAAAAAATCTTGAATTAAGACAAAAAAATCTTCATGAAAGTAAAAAAAATTCTTGAATTAAGCAAAAAAGAAAAAATAATAATCTTCAATTAAGTAAAAAAAAAGATCTTGAATTAAGAAAAAAAAACTTCAATTAAGTTAAAAAAAATCTTCAATTAAGCCAAAAAAAATCTTCAGTTAAGTAAAAAACTCTTGAATTAAGAAAAAAAAAATCTTGAATTAAGTAAAAAAAAATCTTGAATTAAGCCAAAGAAAATCTTCAATGAAGTAAAAAAAAAAAAAATCTTGAATTTAGCCCCCCCCAAAAATAAAAAATCTTCAATTAAGTTTAAAAAAAATAATCTTGAATTAAGCCAAAAAAAACTTCAGTTAAGTAAAAAAAAAACTCTTGAATTAAGCAAAAAAAATATAAAAATAAAAATCTTCAATTAAGTAAAAAAAATCTTGAATTAAGCAAAAAAAAAAAAAATCTTCAATTAAGCAAACAAAAAAAAATAAAAATCTTGAATTAAGCCAAACAAAATCTCCAATTAAGTAAAAAAAAAAAATCTTGAATTAGGCCCCCAAAAATCTAGCATTAACAACTTAATTTTTTTCTTTGTTTTAGTGCAAAAAATCCCATTAAATTGTGAAAACATTTCCATTTCCAAACTCTCCTGTATCAATAAACTGTGACTAATCTGAACAAATGTGTCCAACCTGAAATGTCTGTATTAAATTCAGTCCAGTTTGAACTCTTTTCTTCCTGTTCCTCAGTGTTTAGTGTCTTTGGAGATCTGATCCAGAATGCACATGGACTAATGAGAAGTGGAGGAAGAAGACTGAGAAAATTACACTGATTTAGCTTCTGTTTTTTAATTTGAATTGCATTTTTTTCAGGGTTGTTTTGGGTTTTTTGGGATGGTTTATAAAGTAAGTATTTTTCATAATTACATGTTTTGGTTTTTTTGGACGGTTTATAAAGTAAGTATTTTCATAATTAAATGTTTTTGTTTTTTTTTTGGACGGTTTATAAAAGTAAGTATTTTTCATAATTAAATGTTTTGGTTTTTTGGACGGTTTATAAAAGTAAGTATTTTCATAATTAAATGTTTTGGTTTTTTTGGACGGTTTTATAAAGTAAGTATTTTCATAATTAAATGTTTTGGTTTTTTGGACGGTTTATAAAAGTAAGTATTTTCATAATTAAATGTTTGGGTTTTTTGGACGGTTTATAAAAGTAAGTATTTTCATAATTAAATGTTTTGGTTTTTTGGGACGGTTTATAAAAGTAAGTATTTTCATAATTAAATGGTTTGGTTTTTTGGACGGTTTATAAAAGTAAATATTTTCATAATTAAATGTTTTGGTTTTTTTGGACGGTTTATAAAAGTAAGTCTTTTCATAATTAAATGTTTTGGTTTTTTGGACGGTTTATAAAAGTAAGTATTTTCATAATTAAATGTTTTGGTTTTTTTTGGACGGTTTATAAAAGTAAATATTTTCATAATTAAATGTTTTGGTTTTTTTTGACGGTTTATAAAAGTAAGTATTTTCATAATAAATGTTTTGGGTTTTTGGACGGTTTATAAAAGTAAGTATTTTCATAATTAAATGTTTTGGTTTTTTTTGGACGGTTTATAAAGTAAGTATTTTCATAATTAAATGTTTTGGTTTTTTTTGGACGGTTTATAAAAGTAAGTATTTTTCATAATTAAATGTTTTTGGTTTCTTTGGACGGTTTATAAAAGTAAGTATTTTCATAATTAAATGTTTTGGGTTTTTTTGGACGGTTTATAAAAGTAAATATTTTCATAATTAAATGTTTTGGGTTTTTTTGGACGGTTTATAAAGTAAGTATTTCATAATTAAATGTTTTGGTTTTTTGGACGGTTTATAAAAGTAAATATTTTCATAATTAAATGTTTTGGTTTTTTTGGACGGTTTATAAAAGTAAGTATTTTCATAATTAAATGTTTTGGGTTTTTTGGCCGGTTTATAAAAGTAAGTATTTTCATAATTAAATGTTTTGGGTTTTTTGGACGGTTTATAAAAGTAAGTATTTTCATAATTAAATGTTTTGGGTTTTTTGGACGGTTTATAAAAGTAAGTATTTTCATAATTAAATGTTTTGGTTTTTTTTGGACGGTTTATAAAAGTAAGTATTTTCATAATTAAATGTTTTGGTTTTTTGGACGGTTTATAAAGTAAGTATTTTCATAATTAAATGTTTTGGTTTTTTTTTGGACGGTTTTATAAAAGTAAGTATTTTCATAATTAAATGTTTTGGGTTTTTTTGGACGGTTTATAAAAGTAAGTATTTTCATAATTAAATGTTTTGGTTTTTTGGACGGTTTATAAAAGTAAGTATTTTCATAATTAAATGTTTTGGTTTTTTGGACGGTTTATAAAAGTAAGTATTTTCATAATTAAATGTTTTGGGTTTTTTGGACGGTTTATAAAAGTAAGTATTTTCATAATTAAATGTTTTGGTTTTTTTTGGACGGTTTATAAAAGTAAGTATTTTTCCTAATTAAATGTTTTGGGTTTTTTTTGGACGGTTAATAAAAGTAAGTATTTTTCATAATTAATGTTTTGGTTTTTTGGGACGGTTTATAAAAGTAAGTATTTTCATCATAAATGTTTTGGGGTTTTTTGGACGGTTTATAAAGTAAGTATTTTTCATAATTAAAGTTTTTTGGTTTTTTTGGACGGTTTATAAAAGTAAGTATTTTCATAATTAAATGTTTTGGTTTTTTGGCACGGTTTATAAAGTAAGTATTTTCATAATTAATGTTTTGGTTTTTTGGACGGTTTATAAAAGTAAGTATTTTCATAATTAAATGTTTTGGGTTTTTTTGGACGGTTTATAAAAGTAAGTATTTTCATAATTAAAGTTTTGGGTTTTTTGGACGGTTATAAAAGTAAGTATTTTCATAATTAAATGTTTTTGGGTTTTTTGGACGGTTTATAAAAGTAAGTATTTTCATAATTAAATGTTTTTGGTTTTTTTGGACGGTTTATAAAAGTAAGTATTTTCATAATTAAATGTTTTGGGTTTTTTGGACGGTTAATAAAAGTAAGTATTTTCATAATTAAATGTTTTGGGTTTTTTGGACGGTTAATAAAAGTAAGTATTTTCATAATTAAATGTTTTGGTTTTTTGGATGGTTTATAAAAGTAAGTATTTTCATAATTAAATGTTTTGGTTTTTTTGGACGGTTTATAAAAGTAAGTATTTTCATAATTAAATGTTTTGGTTTTTTGGACGGTTTATAAAAGTAAGTATTTTCATAATTAAATGTTTTGGGTTTTTTGGACGGTTTATAAAAGTAAGTATTTTCATAATTAAATGTTTTGGTTTTTTTTGGACGGTTTATAAAAGTAAGTATTTTCATAATTAAATGTTTTGGTTTTTTGGACGGTTTATAAATGTAAGTATTTTCATAATTAAATGTTTTTGGGTTTTTTTGGACGGTTTATAAAAGTAAGTATTTCATAATTAAATGTTTTGGTTTTTTTTGGACGGTTTATAAAAGTAAGTATTTTCATAATTAAATGTTTTGGGTTTTTTTGGACGGTTTATAAAAGTAAGTATTTTCATAATTAAATGTTGTTTTTTTTACAGTAAACACAGACACAACTTTGCCCTCATTGGTGGGTTCTTCTGTCCTTCTTTTCTGGCCCGGCCCACCTCAGATCAGACGGAGCTGCATGTGGAACTGGACTCAGAGGACCGGCACAGCCCTCAGGTACATGAAGCCGGTCTGGGGTCAGCTCGGGTCAGGTTAGACCGCTTTATCTGCTCGGAGCCGGACCAATCAAAGGCCAGGGTGTAAAAGGAGACAGCCTATCAGATGTTGGGGTCCAGCCACCGTGGCAGAAGTCAAGCGTCTTCTGAAAGGCTGGTCTGGGTCCTGACGGGCTTGGAGATGGAGCCCAGATTAGCGGCGCTTTGGGCCCGTGGTGGCCCACAGACCCTGGCTTCTTTTCTTTCCCGTTTGTCTGCCTTTCAATGGTTTACAAGCACCTGAGCCGAGCCGAGCCGAGCCGAGCCGGGCTCTTGTGTGCACCGGCCTGTCAGGCTCTTCAGTGGCTTTTGTGTCATCCAGCAGAGGCGTGGCTGAGGCTGCTTCTGCTGTCTGGACCTGGAGGAACATTCACCTGTCAGCAAGCAAGGCATGATGGGTACACAGGAAAAAAACCAAATAAGGAACGGAAAGCAGGAGGCGGAGGAAGAGAAGGAGGGGCTGTTTGAGGTGGGAATTCAAGAGTTTTTTTTGGCTAAATTTGAGATTTTTTTTTTTTTTTTTTTTTTTTGCTTAAGTCAAGATTTTTTTTTTACATAATTGAAGATTTTTTTCTTATTTAATTCAATTTTTTTTTTTACTTAATTAAAGAATTTTTTTTGGTTTAATTCAAGTTTGTTTTTTTACTTAATTGGAGATTTATTTATTTATTTATTTATTCTTTTTTTTTTTTTTTGGCTTAATTCAAGATTATTGGCTTAATTTGAGATTTTTTTTGCTTAATTGAAGATTTTTTACTTAATTGATTTTTTTTTTTTTTTTTTTTTTTTTTTTTTTTGCTTAATTGCAGATTTTTCTTACTTAATTCAAGATTTTTTTTATTAATTGAAGATTTCTTGTGGGGTATATTTCAAGACTTCTTGCTAAATTTGAGTTTGTTTGTTTTTGGCGTAATTGGAGATTTTTTTTTTTTTTTTTTTAACTTAATTGAAGATTTCTTTTTTTTTTACTTAACTGAAGATTTTATGGGGGTTAAGTCAAGATTTTTTTGCAAAATTTGAGGGGTTTTTTTTGTTTTGTTTGTTTGTTTTTCTTAATTGAAGATTTTTTACTTAATTGAAGAATTTTTTTTTGTTTTTTTGCTTGATTGTAGATATTTTTTACTTAATTGAAAATTTTTTTTTTTTTTTTTTTTGCTTAATTCAAGATTTTTTTATTAATTGAAGATTTTTTTTGTGGAGTATATCTCAAGACTTTTTGCTAAATTTGAGATTTTTTTTTTTGGCTTAACTGAAGATTTTTTTTTATTTATTTAATTGAAGATTTCTTTTTCTTTTTTTTTTTTTTTTACATAACTGAAGATTTTATGGGGGTTAATTCAAGATTTTTTGTTAAATTTGAGATTTTTTTTGCTTAATTGAAGATTTTTTTTTAATTATTGAAGATTTTTTTTTCTGCTTAAATCAAGATTTTCTGCTAAAGTTCAGATTTTTTTTGGCTTAACTGAAGATTTTTTTTTACTTAATTTAAGTTTTTTTTTGTTTGTTTTTTTTTTGCTTAATTCAATTCAAGACTGTGGAATTTGTGCACTTTGGCAAAAACATCCCAGGGGCTGAACTGGACCCTTTGGGGGGGCCGCATGTTTGACAGCCCTGATTTAAATCATCATGAACAGTTTGATCTCATCCAGTTTGAGAACCGACTGCATCTGGAGATTTTCCATCTCTGAAAATGAGGAAAACCTTTTACTTGGAAACAGGGATGGAACCAGATGAACATTTCATATCACAGTTACTGTGACCAAAATGATCACAGTTATCATTATTATCATAGTATTGTTGAAATGTGCTCAAAATGTTCAAAAGTATTTATACACAACCTGAAATAATTTGAAAAAAAAAAAAAACTACAATAATAGGCACAATGTACTTTCTGTTGCAGAAACATTCAAATATTAACATGTAAACATCAAACATACAAATGTGCATTAAAGATGTGTGTTTCTTTCTTTAATTGTCTTCAGTTTCCTCCATTATTTGATTCATTTTTGGTGTTTTTGGTGTTCTGGTCTCCGTCTGCCCTTTTCAGACCTGGACACTTGAATGTTTATCTTCTCAGGTTTTAATATTTAATGGAAACTCCACATGGTTTAAATTTTTGGGACGTCTTCAAATCTAAACCTCGACAGTTTAACCCTTTCATGCATAGTGGTCACTCCAGTGGACAGTTAGTCTACAGCTGTTCTCTTGTATATTCATTTGTTTTGTAAAGTAAAGTAAAAAAAAAAAAAAAAAATCTTGAATTTGGCAAAAACAAAAAAAAAAACTGTAATATAGCAAAAAAAATCTTGAATTAAGAAAAAAAAAAAAAAAAAAAAAAGAAAGAAAAATCTTCAACTAAAAAAAAAAAAAAATCTTGAATTAAGCCAAAAAAAATCTTCAACTAAGTAAAAAAAAATCTTGAATTAGGCAAAATAAAAATCAAAATCTTCAATTAATAGAGATGGAAAATGACAAAAATGGCCACTTATGTCCTGGTCCTGGTCCTCGGATCAGAACCTCCAACCCCCCCCCAACGCTGTGTTTACAGAGTCCGGTTTACAGCATCCAAACCAAAAAATACCCAGCATTCCAACGGCCGAGGAGCATGTCCACGCCACCTCATCATTCCCTTTTAGAGCCACTTGACACGGGAACATTTGTACGTTTTAGCGTCAACATTTAGACAGACGACGAGGCCGCGAGGTCGCCGCAGGTCCACGGTAAAATAAACCAAAACCAGGAAAAAAAACCCCGATCAGAAGCAACGGATGCAGACGGGAAGACGACGATGATCTGAGGAATTCCAACACGAATGAAAGACGTCACCTGTCCCATATGTCTGCAAAAAAACCAAACAGCAAATCAGCAAAACATCAACGAAAAGGACGAGACATGACTAGAATAAGCACCGAAAAGAAGAGGAACGAAGCAAATGCTGAAGAAAATGAACAAAACAAACACCCAAAAAACAGCAAAAATGAATCAAATAATGAAGGAAATTGAAGAAAATTAACAAAATAAACAATATCTAATACTTTGATGGCTGTGATCCTCATTTATGCTCAGGATTTGCTCCTTTTGTTCATGATTTTCTTCCTTTTATTTTATTTTTTTGTCTGAACTAAAAGGAGTTTGACGTCCATCAAACATATTCTGGATCAGAAGATGTTTTTAGATCTTAGATTTTAGAACCTGGCACTTCCCACTGGAACTGTTCTCTCCATTTAACCTTTCCTAAGTTATTTATCACCATTTATTATAATATTATCCTCGGTTTCCATGGTAACTACGGAGCCTCTGACTGTCCAAATATGGTCATATCTGATGACCATGAAAGGATGAAGAACTGTATTTTTCACCAGTTATTGACATGGATTGATCTGATTAGTGGATCAAGAGGAATTAAACTGTTTTGATCAGTAGATGGTTTTGGGGTCTTTGGGGGTTTCATAACGTCAGAAACTCTACACTGTAAAAAAAAAAAATCTGTAATTTAACAGAATTTTCACTGTTTATTTTACAGATTTTTCCTGTATTTTTCGGATGCAGGAAAATATCGATGAAATGACAAAAAGAGACTGTGATTTTACATGTCAAATGGAAAAGAACAGGAAAAAACTGGAACTGTGAATAAACAAAAAATCTAAATTATTTAAAAGAAATTTTTTCTTTTTTGACAGAAAAATAGTTCAAATACATTTGCAAATGTATCATAATTTCACAAATATTTCTTTTCTATTCATGACATTAAACTGTTAATTTAAAGTTTAATACTGTAAAAAACATATTAAAAACCAGATAAAATTACTGACAGTTAACGGTAACAGCAGTATTAGTTCTGTCAGTTGAACCAGACTAGTTTGTTCATTGACAATATCTTGTGTAATTACAGGAGGTTTCACAACAAAAATGTTGAATAAATGTATTTTTGTGAATGTATAACATGTATAAGCACTGATAAACTGTCCAAATACAGTTTTTATCAGTGGATTGGACAACTGAGTCTCACTGAAAATTATTTATATATATATTTAGAGGGAATTGGATTGTTTTAATACGTGAAAATATTCTGTATTAAACATGAAAAAGTCAAAAAAAAATATGCAAAATCTTATGTAAAGTTAGGGCAAAAAACTGTATTTCAATTATCGAAAATTACCGTATTTTTATGAGATGGTTTTTTTCTGTTATTTAACAGTGTTATTTTGGCGCCCCAGCTGCTGGAATTATACCGTTTTTTCACTTTTTTTTTTTTTTTTTACAGTGTACGCTCTGGGTTTCAGATTCCACATTTCCTGCGATAAATGGTGGTTTCCATGGAGTTTGTGCGACACACTGACAGTATTTGCGAGGGCCGCTTGTTCCTGCTTCTGGCAGATTATCCTGCGCTAAAAGGTCACGGATGCTTTAGCCTTTGAGTCGTCTTTTAAAGCCCGTCGGTGACGCCACAAAGACCCGGACCGCGGGAACACGTCATTGTCTGCGGTCGTAACGGCTCGCAGCCGATCCGCCGCTCGGCCTCTTTTCGCAGACGCTCCGGCTGGTCTCGGCGTCCGACGGCCTGTACGGGAAGCGCCGGTCTCGGCCGACTGGACGCACGTGGCCCTCTCCAAAAAGCCGCTGACATGTCAACAATGCATGTCAGCGCCGGCGGTGACGGCTGGAGGCTCCACGCTGAGGCCGAGGCCAGGGAAACGACACACTAGAGTGATCTGAGAGGAGATGAATGTCAGGAGGGGGGAGGGGGGAGGGGGTCCCCCCCCGAATGTCAGGAGATGAGTGGGGTCCCCCCCCCCCACCAGCACATCTGAGCCGCTCCGTCAGCTGGGTCTCACCACTAGGGCTGTAGATCGGCAAGAATCTGGAGATACAATACAAAACCACAACATGAGGATCACTATATCATATATTGCGATATATCACGGTACTCTTAACAAGACAATATTTTTGCTGTTTTTAAAATTATTTCCTGGAAAAACTTACAGCGCAGCTAGGGATGGAACCATTACCGGTATAACCGTAAACCGCGGTAAACTTCCCCAAGGTTAGTATTACCGTTTAAATTCTAATTATCATGATAGCCGTGTTTGATTACCACACGTTGAACACAAACTTGATCTGGAAAATGGTGGACCAATGGCTCTAAGGTTCCATCTGTAATGCACATCTGTATGTTTGACATTCACTGTTTTAGACTCATGTTGGTTCAGGTTCCACATTTAGACCAGGATGAGCTAAAGCGGATCTGAATCAGTCAAATAACAACAGAATCAACTAGAAATAATGACAAATACAAACGTTTCTCACACCATTACACTAAAAATACACTAAAGTACACTAAAAATATCCAAAAATACACTAAAATATACAAAAATGTGCAAAAATACACTAAAAATATACTAAAGTACACTAAAAATATCCAAAAATACACTAATATATACAAAAGACATGTAAAAATACACTAAGAACATACTAAAGTTTACAAAAATATGTGAAAATACACTAAAAACATACTAAAGTACACTAAAAATATGCAAAAATACAATAAAAATATACAAAAGATTTGTAAAAAATACACTAAGAACATTCATTCTTTCATTTTCTGAACCCACTTTATCCTCACTAGGGTCTCGGGGGTCTCTTGGAGCCTATCCCAGATACATAGGGGTGAAGGTGGGGTACACCCTGGACAAGTCTCCAGTTCATCTCAGGGCTGAACATATAGAGACGAACAACCACTGTCACATTCACACCTGTGGGCAATTTAGATTAACCAGTTAACCTATTAGAGCATGTGTTTGGATGGTGGAGGAGCCAGAGGACCAGAGAGAACCCACGCAGACACGAGGAGAACATGTGAACTCCACAGAAAGGACCCACCCCCTGTCGACTGGTGTTGGAATGGAACCCAGGACCTTCTGTCTGTGAGGCACCAGTGCTAACCACGCAGAAGAACATACTACGAACATACTAAAGTATACAAAAAATATGTGAAAATACGCTAAAAACATACTAAAGTATACTAAAAATATGTGAAAATACGCTAAAAACATACTAAAGTATACTAAAAATATGTGAAAATACGCTAAAAGATACTAAAGTATACTAAAATATGTGAAAATATGCTAAAAACATACTAAAGTATACAAAAATATGTGAAAATACGCTAAAAACATACTAAAGTATACTAAAATATGTGAAAATACGCTAAAAGATACTAAAGTATACTAAAAATATGTGAAAATATGCTAAAAACATACTAAAGTATACTAAAAATATGTGAAAATATGCTAAAAACATACTAAAGTATACAAAAAATATGTGAAAATATGCTAAAAACATACTAAAGTATACAAAAATATGTGAAAATATGCCTAAAAAACATACTAAAGTATACCCAAAAATATGTGAAAATATGCTAAAAACATACTAAAGTATACTAAAAATATGTGAAAATATGCTAAAAACATACTAAAGTATACCAAAATATGTGAAAATATGCTAAAAACATACTAAAGTATACTAAAAATATGTGAAAATATGCTAAAAACATACTAAAGTATACTAAAAATATGGTGAAAATATGCTAAAACATACTAAAGTATACCAAAAATATGTGAAAATATGCTAAAAACATACTAAAGTATACTAAAAATATGTGAAAATATGCTAAAAACATACTAAAGTATACTAAAAATATGTGA
>NW_021941727.1:65561-66905 GCF_902148855.1 Sphaeramia orbicularis
GCGGTGGGGGGGCGGGTCTGCCCAGACCTCATTGTCTGACACGGACCTGACAGACTGACAGAGTTCACTTGGACCGGGGCCAGACCATGTTTCCATAGGAGTGGCCCCCTACACAGCATGGGAACCTGAGGGGCCACCAGGACCAGGACTGGACCCCCATTATTCAGCTATTAGTGTCAGACACAGGACCCAGAACCAGGACCCCCACCACTTAATGGAGAAGCAAACAGACCCAGGTCTTGTTCTGATCTGGTCCCCTGTGTTCTGGCAGTCTACAGCAGGTCCAGCTCCAGTCTGGTCCTTCTCCAGGTCTACAGCAGGTCCAGTTCTGATCTGGTCCTCCTTCTCCAGGTCTACAGCAGGTCCAGCTCCAGTCTGGTCCTTCTCCAGGTCTACAGCAGGTCTAGTTCTGATCTGGTCCTCCTTCTCCAGGTGTACAGCAGGTCCAGTTCTGGTCTGGTCCTCCTTCTCCAGGTCTACAGCAGGTCTAGTTCTGGTCTGGTCCTCCTTCTCCAGGTCTACAGCAGGTCCAGTTCTAGTCTGGTCCTTCTCCAGGTCTACAGCAGGTCCAGTTCTGTCTGGTCCTCCTTCTCCAGGTCTACAGCAGGTCCAGTTTCTGGTCTGGTCCTTCTCCAGGTCTACAGCAGGTCCAGTTCTGGTCTGGTCCTTCTCCAGGTCTACAGCAGGTCCAGTTCTGGTCTGGTCCTTCTCCAGGTCTACAGCAGGTCCAGTTCTGGTCTGGTCCTTCTCTAGGTCTACAGCAGGTCCAGTTCTGGTCTGGTCCTTCTCCAGGTGTCTACAGCAGGTCCAGTTCTGGTCTGGTCCTTCTCCAGGTCCTACAGCAGGTCCCAGTTCTGGTCTGGTCCTTCTCCAGGTCTACAGCAGGTCCAGTTCTGGTCTGGTCCTTCTTCTTGTTGCTTACCTGCTCCTTGTATACTCTGAATTTGTCTCTTGGCGTTATGGAAAAGTCCTCCATAAGAGTTTGTATATTGTATGTATGTTCTTAAGTTCCAACTATTTTTTTTTAATTAATTTTTTTTTTTTTTAATTTTAAAAAAGGAAATTAGCAAACATAATGCTAACGGTGCTAGCTGAACGCTGCTGTATTTCCATGACTTTAACACTCTACCGGGCATTGTGTTAGCTATTGTCATTTAGTTCAGTTCTATAATCACTATAAAATAAATGTCGGGATATAAATACTATTGTATCCGTGTGTGAAGAGGAGGTTTTTACTACGGTACGCAACTTTTATTTTGTAGGAAGAAGCGGAAATGTGTGTACAAGTGATCCCTTGCCAATTCGCGCTTTAAGTTCCGCGGTTTTAGTTATTCGCGGATTTTC
>NW_021941728.1:0-30000 GCF_902148855.1 Sphaeramia orbicularis
AGAACCTCAGGGTCTGGTCTGAGAACCTCTGGGTCTGGTCTGAGACCCTCTGGGTCTGGTCTGAGAACCTCAGGGTCTGGTCTGAGAACCTCTGGGTCTGGTCTTAGAACCTCTGGGTCTGGTCTTAGACCCTCTGGGTCTGGTCTGAGAACCTCAGGGTCTGGTCTGAGAACCTCAGGGTCTGGTCTGAGAACCTCTGGGTCTGGTCTGAGACCCTCTGGGTCTGGTCTGAGAACCTCAGGGTCTGGTCTGAGAACCTCAGGGTCTGGTCTGAGAACCTCTGGGTCTGGTCTTAGACCCTCTGGGTCTGGTCTGAGAACCTCAGGGTCTGGTCTGAGAACCTCAGGGTCTGGTCTGAGAACCTCTGGGTCTGGTCTGAGACCCTCTGGGTCTGGTCTGAGAACCTCAGGGTCTGGTCTGAGAACCTCTGGGTCTGGTCTTAGAACCTCTGGGTCTGGTCTTAGACCCTCTGGGTCTGGTCTGAGAACCTCAGGGTCTGGTCTGAGAACCTCAGGGTCTGGTCTGAGAACCTCTGGGTCTGGTCTGAGACCCTCTGGGTCTGGTCTGAGAACCTCAGGGTCTGGTCTGAGAACCTCTGGGTCTGGTCTGAGAACCTCAGGGTCTGGTCTGAGAACCTCAGGGTCTGGTCTGAGACCCTCTGGGTCTGGTCTGAGAACCTCAGGGTCTGGTCTGAGAACCTCTGGGTCTGGTCTTAGAACCTCTGGGTCTGGTCTTAGACCCTCTGGGTCTGGTCTGAGAACCTCAGGGTCTGGTCTGAGAACCTCAGGGTCTGGTCTGAGAACCTCTGGGTCTGGTCTGAGACCCTCTGGGTCTGGTCTGAGAACCTCAGGGTCTGGTCTGAGAACCTCAGGGTCTGGTCTGAGAACCTCTGGGTCTGGTCTTAGACCCTCTGGGTCTGGTCTGAGAACCTCAGGGTCTGGTCTGAGAACCTCAGGGTCTGGTCTGAGAACCTCTGGGTCTGGTCTGAGACCCTCTGGGTCTGGTCTGAGAACCTCAGGGTCTGGTCTGAGAACCTCTGGGTCTGGTCTTAGAACCTCTGGGTCTGGTCTGAGACCCTCTGGGTCTGGTCTGAGAACCTCAGGGTCTGGTCTGAGAACCTCAGGGTCTGGTCTGAGAACCTCTGGGTCTGGTCTGAGACCCTCTGGGTCTGGTCTGAGAACCTCTGGGTCTGGTCTTAGACCCTCTGGGTCTGGTCTGAGAACCTCTGGGTCTGGTCTGAGAACCTCTGGGTCTGGTCTTAGAACCTCTGGGTCTGGTCTGAGAACCTCTGGGTCTGGTCTGAGAACCTCTGGGTCTGGTCTTAGAACCTCTGGGTCTGGTCTTAGACCCTCTGGGTCTGGTCTGAGAACCTCAGGGTCTGGTCTGAGAACCTCAGGGTCTGGTCTGAGAACCTCTGGGTCTGGTCTGAGACCCTCTGGGTCTGGTCTGAGAACCTCAGGGTCTGGTCTGAGAACCTCAGGGTCTGGTCTGAGAACCTCTGGGTCTGGTCTTAGACCCTCTGGGTCTGGTCTGAGAACCTCAGGGTCTGGTCTGAGAACCTCAGGGTCTGGTCTGAGAACCTCTGGGTCTGGTCTGAGACCCTCTGGGTCTGGTCTGAGAACCTCAGGGTCTGGTCTGAGAACCTCTGGGTCTGGTCTTAGAACCTCTGGGTCTGGTCTTAGACCCTCTGGGTCTGGTCTGAGAACCTCAGGGTCTGGTCTGAGAACCTCAGGGTCTGGTCTGAGAACCTCTGGGTCTGGTCTGAGACCCTCTGGGTCTGGTCTGAGAACCTCTGGGTCTGGTCTTAGACCCTCTGGGTCTGGTCTGAGAACCTCTGGGTCTGGTCTGAGAACCTCTGGGTCTGGTCTTAGAACCTCTGGGTCTGGTCTGAGAACCTCTGGGTCTGGTCTGAGAACCTCTGGGTCTGGTCTTAGAACCTCTGGGTCTGGTCTTAGACCCTCTGGGTCTGGTCTGAGAACCTCAGGGTCTGGTCTGAGAACCTCAGGGTCTGGTCTGAGAACCTCTGGGTCTGGTCTGAGACCCTCTGGGTCTGGTCTGAGAACCTCAGGGTCTGGTCTGAGAACCTCAGGGTCTGGTCTGAGAACCTCTGGGTCTGGTCTGAGACCCTCTGGGTCTGGTCTGAGAACCTCAGGGTCTGGTCTGAGAACCTCAGGGTCTGGTCTGAGAACCTCAGGGTCTGGTCTGAGACCCTCTGGGTCTGGTCTGAGAACCTCAGGGTCTGGTCTGAGAACCTCTGGGTCTGGTCTTAGAACCTCTGGGTCTGGTCTTAGACCTCTGGGTCTGGTCTGAGAACCTCAGGGTCTGGTCTGAGAACCTCAGGGTCTGGTCTGAGAACCTCTGGGTCTGGTCTGAGACCCTCTGGGTCTGGTCTGAGAACCTCAGGGTCTGGTCTGAGAACCTCAGGGTCTGGTCTGAGAACCTCTGGGTCTGGTCTTAGACCCTCTGGGTCTGGTCTGAGAACCTCAGGGTCTGGTCTGAGAACCTCAGGGTCTGGTCTGAGAACCTCTGGGTCTGGTCTGAGACCCTCTGGGTCTGGTCTGAGAACCTCAGGGTCTGGTCTGAGAACCTCTGGGTCTGGTCTTAGAACCTCTGGGTCTGGTCTTAGACCCTCTGGGTCTGGTCTGAGAACCTCAGGGTCTGGTCTGAGAACCTCAGGGTCTGGTCTGAGACCCTCTGGGTCTGGTCCGAGAACCTCAGGGTCTGGTCTGAGAACCTCAGGGTCTGGTCTGAGAACCTCTGGGTCTGGTCTTAGACCCTCTGGGTCTGGTCTGAGAACCTCAGGGTCTGGTCTGAGAACCTCAGGGTCTGGTCTGAGAACCTCTGGGTCTGGTCTGAGACCCTCTGGGTCTGGTCTGAGAACCTCAGGGTCTGGTCTGAGAACCTCAGGGTCTGGTCTGAGAACCTCAGGGTCTGGTCTGAGACCCTCTGGGTCTGGTCTGAGAACCTCAGGGTCTGGTCTGAGAACCTCAGGGTCTGGTCTGAGAACCTCAGGGTCTGGTCTGAGAACCTCTGGGTCTGGTCTGAGAACCTCTGGGTCTGGTCTGAGTATAATATAATACTGTGCAGCCTTTTGGAGTCCAGGCTTTGAAAAACAAACACCTGAAGTGGAACTAAAGGACAGCCCCACACAAACAAACAAACCCTGCCACAGCTCAGCTCCTCAGCTGTCACCATGAATCACTGTGGGCTCATGTGAGTGGGATGATGTGCAGAAAAGCAGAAGTAAACACACAGGTCAGTTGTTGTTTGTGTGACAAAACTGAAAAACACTTGACGTTAACTGGTGTTGTAACAGGATGAAGCTACAACACTGGATGACAACCAGAAAAACAAACTGGTCACAGCATTACACTGCAAAAAAAACAAACCAACAAAAGACCTGTTCAAAAATAAGAAAATGAGAACCACTATTGGGTTAAAATGTTTTATTTCAAGTAAAATTGTCTGTTAATGCAGAAAGAAAATAAGACTGAGCGAGTTTAATTCAAAGAAGAAAATATGAGCTGAGGATTAGAGATGATAAACCTGTGATTTGAAGGAAAATAGACTAGTTTCAGAAAGAAAGAAAGAAAGAAAGAAAAATCTTTTGTAAGATTTTTTTTAACTATATATGTTCTGCAGATGTACTGACTCCATATATATGTATTTATAGTAAGTATGTATTTCTGTATTTATAGTATGTATTTAAAAATAAATAAATAAATAAATAAATATATATAAATATATTATATATATATATATAATAAATATATATATATATAATATATATATATAATAAATATATATATATATATATATATATATATATATATATATATATATATGTACATATGTATATATGTATTTCTGAATGTATGTATTTCTATGTAAGTATTTTTTTTCCACATTCATTGCTAAACATTTGCTAACATTGCTAAACTAGCCTAAACCAAAGCCACCTGCTAATGCTAATCATTAAATCCTAATTATATAGCACTTGCTACATTTGTCTGGTCATGTGGTTGTTGTTTTTTTATTACTCATGAGTCTAATTCTAGTCAGTCATTTCCAACCAAACCTGAGTCACATTCAGGTGGACTGTATTTTTAGGACCAGCGCAGGTCTGACGTTCACAACAAAACAATTAGCAACAGATGACGTAAAAGTGGAACAAAAACAGAGCAAAACAATGATCAAACTGTCCGTCAAACTATTTATAGAACAAGTAATGGAAACAGAAGAAAGGGATTCACGAAAAGAAAAGAACAAAACACACAGATAATAAAACACAGATAATAAAACACACATAAAGATAACAATAAAACACACATACTAAGATAATACACAGATAACAATAAAATGCAGACAAAGATAACAATAATAAAACACATGTAAAGATAACAATAAAACACACATGGAAAGGCTTGTAACTGAAATAAAGAACAGCTGTTATAAAAAAAAAAAAAGGGCGGAGCTGAGGAAACACCAGAGGAAGGATCAGAGAAAACAGGTTAAATCAACCAATAAATATGGTAAAATAAATAATAAAATAAAAGAATATTCCAGCTGGAAACAGATGAATACAGGAACAGAACCAGAAAAACAAAGGGGTCTGAGACGGAGCCCTGAGGGATCCCATTATCAATACAATCCAACACACATTTAGGATCAATAATTTATATTTATTTATAGAGTTTATTTAATAGGGACAAAGCAAATGACATAGAAGAAGTTCTACCTGTTAAAAAACAAACTGTAGGAGGTGATGAAAGAAAGAAAGAGAGAGAGAAAGAAAGAAAGAAAGAAAGAAAGAAAGAAAGAAAGAAAGAAAGAAAGAGATGAGAGTTAATGGAAGGATCCATCTGTAATCTGTAGTCAAACTTTACACAGAGGAAGAAAGAAAGAAGGAAAGGAAGAAAGAACGAAAAAAGAAGGAAAGAAAGAGAAAGAAAGAGAGAAAGAAAAAACAGAGAAAGAAAAAGAAAGAAAGCGAGAGAGAGAAAGAAAGAAGGAAAGAAAGAGAAAGAAAGAGAAAGAAGGAAAGAAAGAGAAAGAAAAAAGAGAGAGAGAAAGAAAAAGAAAGAAAGAGAAAGAAAGAAAGAAGGAAAGAAAGAGAGAGAGAAAGACAGGAAGAAAGAAAGAGAGAGAAAGAAAGACAAAGAGAGAGAAAGACAGAGAGGGAGAAAGAAAGAAAGAAAGAAGGAAAGAGAGAAGTAAAAAACATTGAAGGTTGCATAACAACAACTAAACATGAAACTGAAGCTGGAGTTGAACCTGCGACAAAAGTTAGACTGGAATTATGGAGGAAAACAGGTGTCAAAAAACAAAACGAAAACTGCTGGGACAAAATTTAAATACTAGTTCCTTATTTTATCTTTTTTTTCTCCATTTGTTTGGGGTTTTTGCATATTTCTATGTTATTTATTACTCTGTAAAAATTATTAGAACTTCTTTTTAGAAAGCAGATCTGGAAAACTGGATTTTTTATTGTAGATTTTTTTTTTTGCTTGAATTAAGAAAAAAAAAAAGCAAATTATTTTTTTTACAACTTTAAGTCTGGTTTAATGATGAAATACTTTGGTTTTGTCATATTTTGGACTTATTTTACCTGATTTTCGTCTGTTTGAACAGGTTTTAGTTTTAGTTTGACAGTCTTTGAAACTGGTTTAACCACATTTTAATCTGTTGAACCATCTCTGAATTTGGTTTTACTTGATTTTAGTCTGGTTTATGTCATATCAGTACTGGACTCTTGTATGTTTTGTCTGTCTTGTGTGTCATTTCCTGTTTTATTTTGTTAATCCTCCTCTTGTGTCATGTCTGCTGTCTGTGCTTCCTCTCCCTGATTGTTTCACCTGTGCTGATTACCTGTCTCCACCCTGATTTGTTCCACCTGTGTCTCATTGTGTTCCCTCCCTTCTGTGTATATAAGCCCTGTGTTTTCCCCTGTCCTGTGCCAGTTCGTATTCCTTCCTTGTGTTGTGATTACCTACCAGCGTTTCTCTGAACCTGTTCGTCTGCCTGTCTGTTCGTTCCTGACCCGGTTTGTTCCTCGTTTTCTGAGCCTGCCTGATCCCCATTGGTACCTCTGCCTGATTCTGCCTCACTGGTTTTCGACTTTCTGCCTGGACTCACGGTTTGTGCTTTTGCTTTTCCCCCATGTACCGTTGCCTGTTTGTTGGATCTCCTGTGTATGACCTGGTCTGTCCCCTGACATTTCTCTGCTTGTTTTTAGTCGGGTTCCCCTCGTGTGCTCCCGACCCGGGCAGAGAGCTCCCCTTACTGGATTCGGACGTTGTGACGAATTCACGCTGTCTAACCTGCGAGGATTCTCTAAAGAAACCTTTTTGTGAACTGTTAATTCTGTCCGTGTTTAATAAACACTCATTAACTTTATTCCTGTCTGTTGGTTGTGCATTTGGGTCCAAGTCTTGTGTCTCTGGTTCTAACAGTACGAACTGGCCAAGCATGGACCCAGCCAACCTAGACCAGGTCAGGGAGGCTATCCGCTCGCAGGGGCAACGGTTGGGGGGGCACGAGCAAGTGCTACATTCCCTCATGGACAAGATGAACCAATTATCTGTCCAGATGTCCCAGATTTCCAACACCCGGGCTCCTGAACCGAACCTCCCAGTCGAACCAGTGGCTGCGGCTTCTACGGTTCGTTCCGCCGATGAACCTAACATTCCCCCGCCCAACAAGTATGCTGGAGATCCAGATACGTGTAGAAATTTTTTCACTCAGCTCCAGTTGATTTTTGAGGCTCAGCCTCGTCGTTTTTCTAGTGACGCAGCTAAGATTGCTTATGTTGCTAGTTTACTAGAGGGCCCCCCGTTAAGCTATTTCAACGCTCTGTTTGAAAGTGGTTCCCCGTCCACACGCTCTTTTGACAGTTTATGCTCGGAATTAAAACGTGTGTACAATCACCCAGTACGGGGGCAGCAGGCGGGGCAACAGTTTATGAGATTAAGACAAGGAAGTATGTCTATCAGGGAATATGTAAGTCGGTTCCGTTCACTGGCTGTCGAGGCAGGGTGGAACGAACTATCTTTAATCAGTGCCTTTCAGTCTGGTCTTAATCGTACCATCGGCCGGGAAATGGCTCTCCGGCAGGAACTGAAGACGCTGGATGAGGTCATCATGGCGGCCATTCACACCTCGGACCAGATGATGGTTTGGCAGGCTGAACCCGCAGACGAATGACCGGCTGCCAGTTCCTCATCTCCACATCTCCATCTACCGGCGGCCGAGGCTGGTGACAGCGCTAAAGAGGAGGCCATGCAGTTAGGTCGTACTCGACTTTCAGCGGAGGAACATCGGCGCCGACTGGCGGCGGGTCTCTGTCTCTACTGTGGTCAGGAGGGTCATCGGGTGGGAACCTGCCCTAATAAAAGGAAACCCGCTCCAGGTGAGGATAAGCTGCTTAGTCGGACGCTGTGTATGTCCAGTCTGTCCCGTCAGCTTCCCCTGGTCTGCCTCTGCTCTGAATCTCTGTCTTTACAGCACCCAGTTCTGATAGACTCCGGCTCGGACGCTAACCTGATGGACGATCAACTCGCCTTTAAACTGGGACTCTCCCTGTCGTCTCTCGAGCGTCCTCTAGAGGCTCGAGCTTTGGATGACCACATCATCTGCAGGATTACCCATCAGACCCAACCTGTGACGGTCCGTTTTGCTGACGGACATACGGAGTCCCTCTCCTTTCACATTTATCACTCTGCGGCTCACCCGCTCATCCTGGGTTTCCCTTGGCTCCAGCGACATAATCCCCAGCTGGACTGGAGTACGGGGGAGATCCGGTCCTGGGGTAAAGACTGTTTTTCTTGTGGAATTGGACGCAATGACTCTGATTTTTTGTCCCCAGCTGATTCAGCTTCGGTGGCTCCTGTTCAGGTGGTCTCTGAAGAAGTGACGGATTTTCCTGCTCTGAATAAGGTGCCTGTACACTATCATGATCTGAAACAGGTATTCAGTAAATCCCGAGCCACCTCCTTACCTCCGCACAGACCCTATGATTGTGCTATAGACCTTCGCCCTGGCTCCTGTCCCCCTAGGGGAAGGCTATATTCTCTGTCTGGTCCTGAGACTGCTGCTATGCAGAAATACATAGACGAGTCATTAGCAGCAGGTCTAATTCGGCCCTCCTCGTCCCCGGCGGGGGCAGGGTTCTTTTTTGTAGATAAAAAAGACAAGACCCTGAGGCCCTGTATTGACTATAGGGGACTCAATGATATTACTATTCGTAAGCGTTATCCACTTCCTCTGATGTCATCGGCATTCGAGCTTTTACATGGCGCTCGAATCTTCACCAAATTAGACCTCAGAAACACTTATCACCTGGTTAGAATAAAGGATGGGGATGAGTGGAAGACCGCTTTTAACACCCCTAGCGGTCACTGTGAGTATTTGGTGATGCCTTTTGGCCTGACTAATGCTCCTGCTGTTTTTCAGGCTTTGGTCAACGACGTCCTTCGGTACATGTTGAATAAGTTTGTTTTTGTATATCTGGACGATATCTTAATTTTTTCCCCAGATGAAGAGACACATGTCCAGCACGTCCGACAGGTTCTATAAAAACTCCTGCAGAACCAGCTTTATGTCAAAGCTGAGAAGTGCGAGTTTCACCAGACATCGGTGTCCTTCCTTGGTTTCATTATCAGTGAAGGAAGCGTCCAGATGGACCCGGACAAGATCAGTGCGGTCAGGGACTGGCCGACCCCTGCTTCTCGTAAGGAGGTACAGAGATTCCTAGGTTTTGCCAATTTTTACCGAAAATTTATTCGGGGTTTCAGCAATGTTGCTGCCCCTTTACATGCCCTCACCTCTCCCAAGACTACTTTCAGGTGGAGCCCTGAGGCGGAGGAGGCGTTTGTCCGCCTTAAGAGGGCCTTCACTACGGCTCCCATCCTGTCCGTTCCTGACCCTGCTTTGCAGTTTGTGGTTGAGGTTGATGCCTCTGATGTGGGGGTGGGGGCTGTTATTTCTCAGAGATCCCCGAGTGATGGCAGACTTCATCCCTGTGCTTTCCTGTCATGGAGATTATCTAAACCGGAGAGGAACTATGACATCGGTAACCGGGAGTTGCTGGCCATCAAGGTGGCGTTGGAGGAATGGAGACACTGGCTGGAGGGTACGGAGATTCCGTTTTTGGTTTGGACCGACCATAAGAACTTGGAGTATCTGCGGTCAGCTAAACGGCTGAACTCTCGACAGGCTAGGTGGGCTCTATTTTTTACCCGGTTTAACTTTTCCCTGTCCTATCGGCCGGGTTCTAAGAACGGTAAACCGGACGCTCTCTCTAGGAGATTTTCCCCTGCTAAATCTGTCTCTGAACCTGTCACTATTTTACCGGATTCCTGTGTGGTGGGGGCTTTTCTTTGGTCTATTGAGAAGACTGTTATAGATGCTCTTAAGGACTGTGATGTGCCGGTGGGGGTACCTCCTGGTCGGCTGTTTGTCCCTGTGTGTGTCCGTCCTCAGGTGATTCACTGGGCTCATACCTCCAAGATGACGTGCCACCCAGGGGTTCGGCGCACCATGTTTGTCATAAAGCAACGCTTCTGGTGGCCTAATATGGATAAAGAGGTTTCTGAATATGTGGCGGCATGTCCTACCTGTGCGTCATGCAAGACGTCGCATGCGGCACCTGCGGGCCTGTTACAGCCCCTGCCGGTCCCCAAGAGACCCTGGTCGGCCATCTTGCTGGACTTTGTAACTGGTCTCCCATCTTCTGATGGCTACAATACGGTACTCACTATTGTAGATAGATTCTCTAAAATGGCCCATTTTGTGGCTATGCCCAAACTCCCCTCCGCCAAGGAGACGGCGGAGGCGGTCCTGTATAATGTCTGTAGAATCCATGGTTTTCCCAGAGACGTGGTTTCTGACAGAGGACCTCAGTTTGTTGCCCGCTTCTGGCGAGCTTTTTGCACCCTCATTGGGGCATCTGTTAGTCTGTCCTCTGGTTATCATCCCCAGACCAACGGCCAGACGGAGCGGGTCTACCAGGTGCTGGAGTCCGGCCTGCGGATTTTGGCCTCTCACAGCCCAGCGTCCTGGAGTCGCCAGCTCATGTGGGTGGAGGTCGCGCACAATACCCTTCCATGCGCCTCCTCAGGACTCTCTCCGTTCCATGTGGTCTACGGATATCAGCCACCCCTGTTCGCCGCTTCTGAGAGGGAGGTCAGCGTTCCCTCGGCCCAAGCCCTTATCCGTCGCTGTAGGAGGACCTGGCTACAGGCCAGACGGGCTCTATTACGATCGACCGGCTATTACAAGACCATGGCTGACCGACACAGAACCCCGGCACCGTCCTTCCAGCGAAACCAGCGGGTGTGGCTTTCCACGCGCCATCTGCCTCTGAGGGTGGAAAGCCGTAAGCTGGCTCCTAGGTTTGTTGGACCTTTTCCTGTCTCTAAGATTATTAACCCTGTGTCTGTCCGCCTAAGGCTACCTAGGACCATGAAGATCCACCCCACGTTCCACGTCAGCCAGGTCAAACCTATGAAGGAGAGCCGTCTGGTACCCTCCACCCAGCCCCCACCACCACCCCGGATCGTTGATGGAGGTCCAGCATATGCCGTGCGTCGTCTTCTGGCGGCCCGTCGCCGTGGCCGTGGTTTTCAGTATCTGGTGGACTGGGAGGGCTACGGTCCGGAGGAACGGTCTTGGGTACCGGCTTCCTTCATTTTGGACCCGGACCTCATCAGAGACTTCCACCAGCGCCAACCTGAGGTTCCTGGGCCGTCTGGAGCCGTCCCCTAGAGGGGGGGGTACTGTCATATCAGTACTGGACTCTTGTATGTTTTGTCTGTCTTGTGTGTCATTTCCTGTTTTATTTTGTTAATCCTCCTCTTGTGTCATGTCTGCTGTCTTTGCTTCCTCTCCCTGATTGTTTCACCTGTGTTGATTACCTGTCTCCGCCCTGATTTGTTCCACCTGTGTCTCATTGTCTTCCCTCCCTTCTGTGTATATAAGCCCTGTGTTTTCCCCTGTCCTGTGCCAGTTCGTATTCCTTCCTTGTGTTGTGTTTACCTACCAGTGTTTCTCTGAACCTGTTCGTCTGCCTGTCTGTTCGTTCCTGACCCGGTTTGTTCCTCGTTTTCTGAGCCTGCCTGATCCCCATTGGTACCTCTGCCTGATTCTGCTACACTGGTTTTCGACTTTCTGCCTGGACTCACGGTTTGTGCTTTGCTTTATCCCCATGTACCGTTGCCTGTTTTTTGGATCTCCTGTGTATGACCTGGTCTGTCCCCTGACACTTCTCTGCTTGTTTTTAGTCGGGTTCCCCTCGTGTGCTCCCGACCCGGGCAGAGAGCTCCCCTTACTGGATTCGGACGTCGTGACGAATTCACGCTGTCTAACCTGCGAGGATTCTCTAAAGAAACCTTTTTGTGAACTGTTAATTCTGTCCGTGTTCAATAAACACTCATTAACTTTATTCCCGTCTGTTGGTTGTGCATTTGGGTCCAAGTCTTGTGTCTCTGGTTCTAACAGTTTAACTGTCCTTTAGTTGAGTGTAATGTCTTTTACTTTGGTTTTATTATGTTTTAATTCACTTTTTCCACCTTTTTAGTTTGGTTTTACTGTCATTTATACTTTTTTTTTTTTAATCAAAGACCTTTATATGTCGTTCTGTGTGGCTCTGCCAGTGGTTTTAGTCGATATTGGTTTGTTTTTTTTCATTTCTTTACCTTTTTGTTGATAATTCTATTAATTCTTCGGTCTAAACACTGTTTATGTCCCATTTAACGGGTTCACTGAGGGCAATAGTTGAAACAAATGACATAATGTGAAGATCTGAGTCAATAAGAAGTGAATAAATGAGCTGTGAATGGAAACCACAGTGTTTAGAAGTGGAAAAACCAAACCGCAGTGTTTGAATCCAGACTTTGGTGTTCGGTTTTAAAGGAGCGTCAGCGTCGGAATGACATGATGCAAATCCTGAGTCAATAAGAGTCGATTGAACAGTGGTTTTTAAACGTCATCAACACGTTCCATGATGCACTTTTAGAACACACAGGATTCAGTCTGAAGGGAAAATTCAAATCAGAGGCTGAAACCGACAAAGGCGCCTTTATTTACTACGAACACGCAAAGATCCACAGCCTTCTGTTATTTATTAACGCTTTCATTCATATCGTACGACGGCACCACATTGGAAAAATAAACACTGGTCACCAGGAGAATAAAGCCATAATATTATGAGAATAAAGCCATAGTTAAAAAAAAACAAAAAACTCTTTAACAAAATATCATCGTACTTTTATGAGAATAAAGTCGGAATATTTTGAAAATAAATTTGCAATAGTGCAATAAAAAAGTCATAATTTATAAATTGTAAACCTAAAGTAAGTTTAGTCATTTGCTCCAAATCAACTAATGCAAACCGGAATCATTTTACTTAGATTTTCACACTTTTACTACATTTGGCCGATAATTCTTACACATTTCTACTGAGATTTGAAGTTGGACTTTTTTCTTTTTTTTTTTTTCTTCTATGACGGTGTATTAGGCCACATCAGAAAAATAAAAACACCCGTCACTACGAGAATAAAGTCGTAATATTTGAGAATAAAGTCATAATATTATGAGAATAAAGTTGTAATTTAAAAAAAAATTATAATTTAATGAATATAATGTTGTGCTTTTATGAGATTAAAGTTATAATATTTTGAGAATAAATTTGCAATAGTTCAATAATTTATAAATTGTAAGTCTTAAGTAAGTTCAGTAATTTGCTCAAAATCTGTTCAGTTCTTACAACTAAACAAACCCAAACGTGTGCAAACTGTCTTCAAAGTCCTTCGACTAATGCTAATGCGTACTAGGCCACATCGGAAAAATAAAGCCACTTGTGACTACAAGAATAAAACCATAATATTATGAGAATGAAGTCACAGTTTTAAAATAAATCATAATTTAATGAAAATAATGCTGTACTTTTATGAGATTAAAGTTATAATATTTTGAAATAAATTCGCAATAGTGCAATAAAAAGTCGTAATTTATAAGCTGTCAGTTCTTCCTCCACAAAAGGGGTAATTTAGTCCAAATCCATTTGGTTCTTACAACGAAACCAACCCAAACATGTGCGAACTGTCTTCAACGTCCTCCGACAAATGCTAATGTGTTGATGGTGGGCGGGGCTAACAGGCTCAGTATTTGGCCTTTGTGTGTAAACCCCAAATGAAAGTAGAACCTCACAGAATGTTCACAGTTCTGCATTACGCGATGTGTGAGTACGACTGTATTCTGGTAAATTATGATATTTTTCCCGCCTTTTTTGAAATTACGATGTTATTCTCGTAATGTCACAGCTTTATTTTTATACAGAAGAGGCTCGTATATTTTTGTTAAACAGACTTCAGTATCTGTTTGTTCTGTAAAAATAACTCATGTAAATTGTGAGTCAATAACAGTTCTGATGATAGTACGAACCTATTTGCAGACGATACGATGTTTGATGACATAATCAGTAAAAACTCACAACACAGTTTCCACGTTTATATGGAGCATCACATATGCAAAGATGGAAATAAAAGTAATAAAAACACTGCGACAGAAACAGAGTGATGACGAGGAGAGGTGGTCAATCTGTCAACAGCAGTTCTAATAACATGCGCCTGTTCGCAGACGATACCTTCCTTTTACAACACAATCAGTGCAAATTCATACTTGTTCCATGACGTCAGTTTCCACTACGCACAGAGCATAAAATATGTAAAGTCGAACCTGTTTTAGAAAATGCAAACGAGAGGCATGAGACGAAAAGTTCCACAGAGGGAACGATAAAGAGGAGGTCATCAAACTGGAATCCATTACAGACGACGGCGGCGAATTAGGGACACGCAAGAAAAAAAAAACAAAACATGTCACTAGGAGAAGAAAGTCGTAAAATATGGAGATAAAACCCACAATTTTATCAGAATAAAGTTGAATACAAAAAGAGTCATAATTTTACAAGAATGAAGTCGTAATATGAGAATACTGCTGTCATATTTCCAGAATAAAGCCACAATATTACAAAAAAAATGTCGTAATTTGAAAACAGGTGTAAAAATATCCTAATTTACCAGAATATGGTGGTACCCACTGGTCTGATAAAGTAGAACTGTAAACATTCTGTGAGGTTCTACTTTCATTTGGGATTTACACACAAAGGTCAAATACTGAGACGATTAGCCCTGCCCACCAAATACTGAGCCTATTAGCTCCACCCACCAAATACTGAGTCTGTTAGCCCCGCCCACCATCAACACATTAACATTAGTTGGAGGACGTTGAAGACCGTTCGCACACGTTTGAGTTGGTTTTGTCATAAGAATCGAATGGATTTGGAGCAAATTACCTCTTTTTGTGGAGGAAGAACTGACAGTTTATAAATTATGACTTTTTCTCGCACTATTGCAAATTTTTTTTTAAATATTACAACTTTAATCTCATAAAAGCACAACATTATTTTCATTAAATTATGATTTATTTTAAAACTGCAACTTCATTCTCATAATATTATAGTTAGCCCTGAGATGAACTGGTGACTTGTCCAGGGTGAACCCCCCCTTCACCCCTCTGTAGCTGGGATAGGCTCCATGCGACCCCCGTGACCCTAGTGAGGATAAAGCAGGTTCACAAAATGAATGAATATTATAGTTTTATTCTTGTAGCGACAAGTGGTTTTTATTTTTCCGATGTGGCCTAATACGATGTTGTACAATTGTGCTTGCATTACGTCACACAAATCTGGACATCGTAGACATGGTCCCTCCATGAATGTCTACGAACTCTAGATTTTGTGGAAACTGTTAGTTTCGTACAAACCCATCGATCAAAAGAATCTTTGTGGCCGAGGCATTAGCCATATTTCCTTGAAAATAACAACATCCGGTCTCAGAAAAAGAAAAAAAAAAAAAAAACAGGTGTTTTTGGTCCGTTTTTCCATTTCTGTCAGGTAGTAAATTTATTTTTGTTATTAAAGAAAATGAAAATCAGTCTGTTCTTTAAATTTGGTTTAATTGTTTTTGACAAGGTTTTTGTATCAAAACAGAAAAAGTCACTTGTTTAGAAAATATATTTTTAACTGGACAGAAAAACCAACAGGCCGCATCGGAAAAATAAAAACACAAGAGTGAAGTTGTAGTTTTAGAAAAAAAAATCATAATTTAACAAAAATAATGTTATACTTTTATGAGATTAAAGTTGAAATATTTTGAAAATAAATTCTCAATAGTGCCAGAAAAAGCCATGATTTATAAATCTTAATTCTTAACCCTTCTTGATGACAGTTTTCAGTTACAACAAACGCAACAAATGAAGCAGGTTTTGTATGAACTGGAGGATTCGTGGGGGGTGGGGGTGGGGCAACCAAAGTCATGTAATGTGTAACTCCTAAACACTGATCTGTCAGAACACGAGGAATGAGGAACAGGAAGAAGGAACATCCCCTCTGCAGAGTTTTCCACAGGTCTGGTTCTGTTTACATCCTCAACTCCTGCTTCCTTGTTTGAACATCAGCTGTTTTTCATCAGATTTTCTCGTGTTTCAGCTCAAACAGACGAGTCGCTCAGTTTCTGCCAAAGCGTACACCTGAGCTCAAACAGGAAGGATGACGTCGTGCACATCCCGGTGACAGTGGAAACAGGAAGTGTGACAGTAAATCCAGCTGAAGCAGCTCCAGCTTCAGCTGATGTTCACTGAACAAACATACCTGTGTTTACCGTCCAGGTGCACTCAGCTGTTTCCTGTTTCCTGTTTCCATCCTCCTGCTGCTAAAAAAACAGTTGAGCTTCAGATGTAATCCAAGTGTTCACTGAACTCAGAGCTCCTCCTTCGTCCTGAACGTGTGCATGTGTCTGTTTGCACTCAACAGTTTCCAGGTCGTTCCATCCAGCAGAAAAACTGAGGTCAGACATGCTCATTAAACTCCAATCAGTATTTGTTGAGTTCTACAAGATATTGTTCTAAGCTACAGGTGGATCAAATTGGAGGCTAATTGGAGTCATTTTGAATTTTGGAAAATTGCTCAATGGAAAATTGTGGTTTATTCAGTCCATTTATTCAAGGTTCATTCGTTTATTCATCAGCCTTTCATCATTTTTTTAACTGTTTTATTCTATTTTTATCACAGCGACAAAGAGATGTACAGGAAATATAGTCAGAAGTAGAACTTGTTATTATTATTATTATTATTATTATTATTATTATTATTATTATTATTATTATTATTATTATCATTATCATTATTATTATTATTATTATCATTATTATTATTATTATTATTATTATTATCATTATTATTATTATCATTATTATTATTATTATTATTATCATTATTATTATTATTATTATTATTATTATCATTATTATTATTATTATTATTATCATTATTATTATTATTATTATCATTATTATTATTATCATTATTATTATTATTATTATTATTATTATTATTATCATTATTATTATTATTATTATTATTATTATTATTATTATTATCATTATTATTATTATTATCATTATTATTATTATTATTATTATTATTATCATTATTATTATTATTATTATTATTATTATTATTATTATTATTATTATTATTATTATTATCATTATTATTATTATTATCATTATTATTATTATTATTATCATTATTATTATTATTATCATTATTATTATTATTATTATCATTATTATTATTATTATCATTATTATTATTATTATTATTATCATTATTATTATTATTATCATTATTATTGTTATTATCATTATCATTATTATTATTATTATTATTATTATTATTATTATTATTATTATTATTATTATCATTATTATTATTATTATTATTATTATTATTATTATTATTATCATTATTATTATTCCCTGTTTTATTCTACAGGGTGTCCCATAAGTCTCCATACATAGGAGACATAGTCCATTCCATACATATATGGTTCTAACATGTATTTCTTTCTATTTCTTCTTTCTAGTTCTTCTGCAGTGGAGGACACACATTGAAATGTGTTCCTGACAAAATGGCAGTCATATAGAGCATATTATATAAATAAAAATGGTTTATGTCAAGAAACATTTATTTTTCCCATGTATGCAGACTTCTGGGACACCCTGTACATTTTTCACAGTGATGAAGCAGATTCACAGGAATTCCAGTCAGAAAAGAACAGAAACTAAAACCAGTTCAGGTTGAAGCAGATGACACAGTTTACTGTTGGTTTAACTGGATTTAGTTCCTCGTCTTTTCATCAAAGTGAAACTTCCATCAGGTGTTAGTTTCTAGGGGTTTGTCCTCCATTATCAGGACACCAAAGCCCTGAGGAGTAGATCAGACTGAACATGTGATCAGACTGCACTTCCCGGAAACTGGAAAAAGAACAAGAAAAGGAAAAGAAAAACAACCAAATAAACATTAAAAACAATGAAATAAAACCAATGGGATTAAACAGAGAAAAGACGAATCAGTGTAAACGAAGCAGTGACACAAAAAAACAAAAAACAAAAAAAAAATAGAAATAAATAAACAGAACAGGTGACAAAACAAAAATAAAGTCACATATTAAAGATAAGGAAGAATAAATAAACCCATCATCATCTTCATCTTCATCATTATCTTCATCATCTTCATCATCACCTTCCTTCACCATCACCATTTTTTTCTCTTTATTTTGTTAATTTTATTGATTATTTTATTTATTATTGCTCATTTTGGTGCTTATTTTACTGTTACTTATTTTGTTATTTTTTTTCTCCATTTTATTGATTATTTGTGTGGGTTGATTTTCTCCTTCATTTTATTGATTATTTGTCTTTTTTTTGGTTGATTTTCTTGCTCTTCCAGGTCGCTGTTGACCCAGTACTGAGTACATTTATGAATATTTCAGATCTTTAATGACTCTTCATCAGCTCAGACTGAAAAAATGTGTTTAATAAATGAATAAAACTGAATCTGAAACCTGAACTGATCAAACATTTGTGCACCACAGCTTGATGGCGCCGCCCTATGGACGAATATGACTTTACAGGAGTTGATTTGTCAACGTTTGGACCCAGAATGTTTCAAGAAAATCCAAAAGAAAGTCTGTTTGTGTGGAAAACGAAATGAAATATGGAATATGAACTACTGAAAGAGTTGTGTTCTGAAGTTACCGTGTCAATATTTTAATCCACGTTCAATAAAAACACTCATAAAGTTCCATTTTTTTCAGATGTATTTGATAAATCCTTTATGTCTTGTTGTTTTAAAATAGTTTTTATCCATAAATATCGTCAGTTTGTCGACGTCTGGACCAAAAACACATGAAAGTTCAGTTGAATAAAACGACACTAATAAAATCTACTCAACATTTGACTAAATCTGGACCTTTAATTTATAAAATATCCAACATTAGAAAATAATGTTGTCTCATATTAGAACAGCTGAAGTAAATAAAAGGCATAAAAATATGTTAAAAAAAAATAAAAAATCATAAATTCTGGGTTTTAATCACAATATTTAATTAAAACAGGGACAGTTCTATTGTTCACTGATTTATTTAATAGGTTTAATGTGATCTTTGTATTTATTATTATTATTATTATTATTATTATGTAAATATTTTTGCACATTTTACTGATATTTGGCTGTTTTCTTTCTTTTGTTAATTTTATAGATTATTTTATTTGTTATTGTTCATTTTGATGCTTATTTTACTACTATGTTACTTATTTTTTGTTGTTGTTTTTTTCTTCTTCATTTTATTGATTATTTGTCTGTTTTTGTTGAATTTCTTGCTTATTTTATTGATTTGTAAAATTTTATTGCTCATTTTCTCCATATTGGTTTTTTAAAATTTATTTATTTTTTTTATTATTATTATGTAAAAGTTTCTGCTCATTTTATTGATTATTTATTAATTAGGTTATTTCATAGGTTTAATGTGCTCTTTAATTATTTGATCACATAGATAATGAACAGAAAAGTCCCATTTACCATCACAGCTCCACAGCTCCATCTGTTGGACAAACCACACATTACATCTGTTTGAACCAATAAAAGGAATATTATTCAACCTCAGACACATTCTGTTAATCAGATGGTGATTTACTCATTAATTTTATCCACATCTAACATTTACTAAGTGATTTATCTACGTTTATTCTATTATTATCCTCTGGGTTTGACACTTTTTGGTGTAAATCCTGTATTTTCTTATATTATCATTCACTGAACATGTGGATGATGATAATAATAATAACAATAATAATAATAATAATAATAATAATAATAATAATAATAATAATAACAATAATAATAATAATAATAATAATAATAATAATAATAACAACTAATTTTGGTGTTAATTATTGACAAAATACAATTTTTATGTTTATTGTAATTTTTTTGTGTTTTTGGCATAAAAAAATATGTTTTGTTTCCATTAATATGACGGCGTCTTAGGCCACATCGGAAAAATAAAAACACTTGAACTGATGAACTGAATATTATTCAACCTCAGACACATTCTGTTAATCAGATGGTGATTTACTCTTTAATTTTATCTACATCTAACATTTACTAAGTGATTTATTTACATTTATTTTATTAGTATCCTCTGGCTTTAACATTTTTCGGTGTAAATCCTGTATTTTCTATATTTCATTCACTGAACATGTGGACGTTCATTAAAACTCAGAGTAAATTCAAAGGTTTTTGTATCAAAACAGAAAAAAAGGGACTTTTTTTAGTAAAATATTTTATTAACTGGACGGAAAAACAAACATTTGTACAACGGCATCTTTGGCCACATCGGAAGAATAAAAACACTTACGAGAATAATGACTCATTTTTAAATTTTCTAACTTTTTAAAAATTATTTTTGACAGTGTTTTTTTTTTTTTTTCCTCAGTTTTAGAAGAACAATTCAACACAATTGGCAAAAAAAAAGGCAGAAAATTTTAAAATGAATCATTATTCTCGTTTTTCTGTTTTTGTATCAAAACAAAAAAAGGGACTGTTTTTGTAAAATATATTATTAACTGGATGGAAAAACAAACATTTTTATGACGGCGTCTTAGGCCACATCTGAAAAATAAAAACACTTAAGAGAATAAAATCATAATATTATGAAGATAAAGTCGTAGTTTGAGAAAAAAAAAATCATAATTTAAAACACTTATGAGAATTATGAATAATTTTAAAATTTTCTAACTTTAAAAAAAATATATATTTTCATCAATTTTACTATTTTTTCCTCAGTTTTAGAGGAAAAAAATGATAAAATTCCAAAAAAAAAAAAAAAAAAAAGGCAGAATTTTTAAAAATTATTCATTATTTTCGTTTTTCTGTTTTTGTATCAAAACAGAAAAAAAGGGACTTTTTTTAGTAAAATATTTTATTAACTGGACAGAAGAACAAACATTTGTACAACGGCATCTTAGACCACATCAGAAAAATAAAAACACTTATGAGAATAATGAATAATTTTAAAATTTTCCAAATTTTTAAAAAAATATTTTTGACAATGTTTTTTAAAATTATTTTTTCCTCAATTTTAGCGGAAAAATACAATAAAATTGGCGAAAAAAAAAGGCAGAAAATTTTAAAATTAATCATTATTCTCGTTTTTCTGTTTTTGTATCAAAACAGAAAAAAAAGGACATTTTTAGTAAAATATATTATTAACTGGACGGAAAAACAAACATTTTTACGACGGCGTCTTAGGCCACATCTGAAAAATAAAAACACTTATGAGAATCCTACTATAATGGACGTTCTGTGTCCGACACGTGTCCGATCGATGTCCCGATGTTGCAGCATGGGAGGGCGCTATCGTATAATGGCACCACGGGTACAATGCTGTTAGTAATGAATAATTTTAAAATTTTCTGGCTTTTTTTTTTTTTTTTTTTTTTTTTGCCATAAAGAACAACATGATCAGCAGACATGAGAACACTGCTCCAGATGCTGCTACTGTTATTGTTGGACACTTTAATCATTGTCATCTCCTGAAAATCCTCCCCAAATTCCACCAGTTTGTCAACTTGAACACCAGAGGAGACAGAGTCCTGGAGAAGTGCTCCACTAACATTACAAACGCTTCTACTGCTGGACCTACGCCACAGTTTGGGGGTGGGACCACCTGGATGTACCGCTGCAGCCGTCCGACAGAAGAGACTGAGAGCAGACCGCACACTGGCAAGACTGTGGAGATGTGGACCCATGAGGCCGGAGCAGGACTGAGGGGTCCTAAAGGCCTGTGCAGACCAGCTGGTGTAGGACCGGACCACGTGGTACCAAGGGTCCTAAAGGCCTGTGCAGACCAGCTGGTGTAGGACCGGACCACGTGGTACCAAGGGTCCTAAAGGCCTGTGCAGACCAGCTGGTGTAGGACCGGACCACGTGGTACCAAGGGTCCTAAAGGCCTGTGCAGACCAGCTGGTGTAGGACCGGACCACGTGGTACCAAGGGTCCTAAAGGCCTGTGCAGACCAGCTGGTGTAGGACCGGACCACGTGGTACCAAGGGTCCTAAAGGCCTGTGCAGACCAGCTGGTGTAGGACCGGACCACGTGGTACCAAGGGTCCTAAAGGCCTGTGCAGACCAGCTGGTGTAGGTGTATATGGACCTTTTCAACACTTCTCTGACAGGAAACAGTCCCACTCATCTTCAAATCCTCAGTTTTTGTTCCAGTCCCAAAAAGGCAAAAACAACCACAACAAACGACCTCAGACTGTGGCGCTCACATCAGTCACCATGAAGTGTCTGGAGAAGCTGGTCCTAAAACACATCAACTCCACGGTTCCAGACACAGTGGACCCCCTCCAGTGGACCCCCTCCAGTTGGCCTACTGCTCAAACAGGTCAGTGGATGCAGTGGCCCTGACACCTGGATCATCCAAACCCATCTGCTGGGCTCCTCTTCCTGGACTACAGCTGTGCCTTTAACAGTCAGACCACTGAAGCTCACTGTGAAGCTGGTGGACCTGGAAGGACCAACAGCCCCTGGAATTGGATCCTGGACTTCCTCACAGACAGACCACAAGTGGTGAAGATGGGGAAGAAGGTCCGTGCTGAGCTGACAGTGAGCACAGGAACCCCACAGGAACCCCACAGGAACCCCACAGGAACCCCACAGGAACCCCACAGGAACCCCACAGGGCTGCTGCCTCAGCCCTAGACTCTTTGCACCGTACACTCATGACTGACCCTCCACTCAGGACTGTCCCTCCACCAGGACTGTCCCTCCACCCAGGACTGACCCTCCACCAGGACTGTCCCCCCACCCAGGACTGACCCTCCACCAGGACTGACCCTCCACCCAGGACTGACCCTCCACCAGGACTGTCCCTCCACCAGGACTGTCCCTCCACCCAGGACTGACCCTCCACCAGGACTGTCCCCCCACCCAGGACTGACCCTCCACCCAGGACTGACCCTCCACCAGGACTGTCCCTCCACCAGGACTGACCCTCCACCAGGACTGACCCTCCACCAGGACTGTCCCCCCACCCAGGACTGACCCTCCACCCAGGACTGACCCTCCACCAGGACTGTCCCTCCACCCAGGACTGACCCTCCACCCAGGACTGACCCTCCACCAGGACTGTCCCTCCACCAGGACTGTCCCTCCACCCAGGACTGACCCTCCACCAGGACTGTCCCCCCACCCAGGACTGACCCTCCACCCAGGACTGACCCTCCACCAGGACTGACCCTCCACCAGGACTGTCCCCCCACCCAGGACTGACCCTCCACCCAGGACTGACCCTCCACCAGGACTGTCCCTCCACCCAGGACTGACCCTCCACCAGGACTGTCCCTCCACCAGGACTGACCCTCCACCCAGGACTGACCCTCCACCAGGACTGACCCTCCACCAGGACTGTCCCCCCACCCAGGACTGACCCTCCACCCAGGACTGACCCTCCACCAGGACTGTCCCTCCACCAGGACTGTCCCTCCACCCAGGACTGACCCTCCACCCAGGACTGACCCTCCACCAGGACTGTCCCCCCACCCAGGACTGACCCTCCACCCAGGACTGACCCTCCACCAGGACTGTCCCTCCACCAGGACTGTCCCTCCACCCAGGACTGACCCTCCACCAGGACTGACCCTCCATCAGGACTGTCCCTCCACCCAGGACTGTCCCTCCACCCAGGACTGTCCCTCCACCCAGGACTGACCCTCCACCAGGACTGTCCCCCCACCAGGACTGTCCCTCCACCAGGACTGACCCTCCACCAGGACTGACCCTCCACCAGGACTGTCCCCCCACCCAGGACTGTCCCTCCACCAGGACTGACCCTCCACCAGGACTGACCCTCCACCAGGACTGTCCCCCCACCCAGGACTGACCCTCCACCCAGGACTGACCCTCCACCAGGACTGTCCCTCCACCCAGGACTGACCCTCCACCAGGACTGACCCTCCACCAGGACTGTCCCCCCACCCAGGACTGACCCTCCACCCAGGACTGACCCTCCACCCAGGACTGACCCTCCACCAGGACTGTCCCCCCACCCAGGACTGTCCCTCCACCAGGACTGACCCTCCACCAGGACTGACCCTCCACCAGGACTGTCCCCCCACCCAGGACTGACCCTCCACCCAGGACTGACCCTCCACCAGGACTGACCCTCCACCAGGACTGTCCCCCCACCCAGGACTGTCCCTCCACCCAGGACTGACCCTCCACCAGGACTGTCCCCCCACCCAGGACTGACCCTCCACCAGGACTGTCCCCCCACCCAGGACTGACCCTCCACCAGGACTGACCCTCCACCAGGACTGACCCTCCACCAGGACTGTCCCTCCACCCAGGACTGACCCTCCACCAGGACTGTCCCTCCACCAGGACTGTCCCTCCACCCAGGACTGACCCTCCACCAGGACTGTCCCCCCACCCAGGACTGACCCTCCACCCAGGACTGACCCTCCACCAGGACTGTCCCTCCACCAGGACTGACCCTCCACCAGGACTGACCCTCCACCAGGACTGTCCCCCCACCCAGGACTGACCCTCCACCCAGGACTGACCCTCCACCAGGACTGTCCCTCCACCCAGGACTGACCCTCCACCCAGGACTGACCCTCCACCAGGACTGTCCCTCCACCAGGACTGTCCCTCCACCCAGGACTGACCCTCCACCAGGACTGTCCCCCCACCCAGGACTGACCCTCCACCCAGGACTGACCCTCCACCAGGACTGACCCTCCACCAGGACTGTCCCCCCACCCAGGACTGACCCTCCACCCAGGACTGCCCCTCCACCAGGACTGTCCCTCCACCCAGGACTGACCCTCCACCAGGACTGTCCCTCCACCAGGACTGACCCTCCACCCAGGACTGACCCTCCACCAGGACTGACCCTCCACCAGGACTGTCCCCCCACCCAGGACTGACCCTCCACCCAGGACTGACCCTCCACCAGGACTGTCCCTCCACCAGGACTGTCCCTCCACCCAGGACTGACCCTCCACCCAGGACTGACCCTCCACCAGGACTGTCCCCCCACCCAGGACTGCCCCTCCACCCAGGACTGACCCTCCACCAGGACTGTCCCTCCACCAGGACTGTCCCTCCACCCAGGACTGACCCTCCACCAGGACTGACCCTCCATCAGGACTGTCCCTCCACCCAGGACTGTCCCTCCACCCAGGACTGACCCTCCACCAGGACTGTCCCCCCACCAGGACTGTCCCTCCACCAGGACTGACCCTCCACCAGGACTGACCCTCCACCAGGACTGTCCCCCCACCCAGGACTGTCCCTCCACCAGGACTGACCCTCCACCAGGACTGACCCTCCACCAGGACTGTCCCCCCACCCAGGACTGACCCTCCACCCAGGACTGACCCTCCACCAGGACTGTCCCTCCACCCAGGACTGACCCTCCACCAGGACTGACCCTCCACCAGGACTGTCCCCCCACCCAGGACTGACCCTCCACCCAGGACTGACCCTCCACCCAGGACTGACCCTCCACCAGGACTGTCCCCCCACCCAGGACTGTCCCTCCACCCGGACTGACCCTCCACCAGGACTGACCCTCCACCAGGACTGTCCCCCCACCCAGGACTGACCCTCCACCCAGGACTGACCCTCCACCAGGACTGTCCCTCCACCCAGGACTGACCCTCCACCAGGACTGTCCCTCCACCAGGACTGCCCCCCCACCCAGGACTGACCCTCCACCCAGGACTGACCCTCCACCAGGACTGTCCCTCCACCCAGGACTGACCCTCCACCAGGACTGTCCCTCCACCAGGACTGTCCCTCCACCCAGGACTGACCCTCCACCCAGGACTGACCCTCCACCAGGACTGTCCCCCCACCCAGGACTGACCCTCCACCCAGGACTGACCCTCCACCAGGACTGTCCCTCCACCAGGACTGTCCCTCCACCCAGGACTGCCCCTCCACCAGGACTGACCCTCCATCAGGACTGTCCCTCCACCCAGGACTGTCCCTCCACCCAGGACTGACCCTCCATCAGGACTGACCCTCCATCAGGACTGACCCTCCATCAGGACTGTCCCCCCACCCAGGACTGACCCTCCACCCAGGACTGACCCTCCACCAGGACTGACCCTCCACCCAGGACTGACCCTCCACCAGGACTGTCCCCCCACCCAGGACTGACCCTCCACCCAGGACTGACCCTCCACCAGGACTGTCCCCCCACCCAGGACTGACCCTCCACCCAGGACTGACCCTCCACCAGGACTGTCCCTCCACCCAGGACTGTCCCTCCACCCAGGACTGACCCTCCACCAGGACTGTCCCTCCACCCAGGACTGACCCTCCACCCAGGACTGACCCTCCACCAGGACTGTCCCTCCACCAGGACTGTCCCTCCACCCAGGACTGACCCTCCACCAGGACTGTCCCCACCCAGGACTGACCCTCCACCCAGGACTGACCCTCCACCCAGGACTGACCCTCCACCAGGACTGTCCCCCCACCCAGGACTGACCCTCCACCCAGGACTGACCCTCCACCAGGACTGTCCCTCCACCAGGACTGTCCCTCCACCCAGGACTGACCCTCCACCAGGACTGACCCTCCATCAGGACTGTCCCTCCACCCAGGACTGTCCCTCCACCCAGGACTGTCCCTCCACCCAGGACTGACCCTCCACCAGGACTGCCCCCCCACCAGGACTGCCCCCCCACCAGGACTGACCCTCCACCAGGACTGACCCTCCACCAGGACTGTCCCCCCACCCAGGACTGTCCCTCCACCAGGACTGACCCTCCACCAGGACTGACCCTCCACCAGGACTGTCCCCCCCCCCAGGACTGACCCTCCACCCAGGACTGACCCTCCACCAGGACTGTCCCTCCACCCAGGACTGACCCTCCACCAGGACTGACCCTCCCCCAGGACTGTCCCCCCACCCAGGACTGACCCTCCACCCAGGACTGACCCTCCACCCAGGACTGACCCTCCACCAGGACTGTCCCCCCACCCAGGACTGCCCCTCCACCAGGACTGACCCTCCACCAGGACTGACCCTCCACCAGGACTGTCCCCCCACCCAGGACTGACCCTCCACCCAGGACTGACCCTCCACCAGGACTGACCCTCCACCAGGACTGTCCCCCCACCCAGGACTGTCCCTCCACCCAGGACTGACCCTCCACCAGGACTGTCCCCCCACCCAGGACTGACCCTCCACCAGGACTGTCCCCCCACCCAGGACTGACCCTCCACCAGGACTGACCCTCCACCAGGACTGACCCTCCACCAGGACTGACCCTCCACCAGGACTGTCCCTCCACCCAGGACTGACCCTCCACCAGGACTGTCCCTCCACCAGGACTGTCCCTCCACCCAGGACTGACCCTCCACCAGGACTGTCCCCCCACCCAGGACTGACCCTCCACCCAGGACTGACCCTCCACCAGGACTGTCCCTCCACCAGGACTGACCCTCCACCAGGACTGACCCTCCACCAGGACTGTCCCCCCACCCAGGACTGACCCTCCACCCAGGACTGACCCTCCACCAGGACTGTCCCTCCACCCAGGACTGACCCTCCACCCAGGACTGACCCTCCACCAGGACTGTCCCTCCACCAGGACTGTCCCTCCACCCAGGACTGACCCTCCACCAGGACTGTCCCCCCACCCAGGACTGACCCTCCACCCAGGACTGACCCTCCACCAGGACTGACCCTCCACCAGGACTGTCCCCCCACCCAGGACTGACCCTCCACCCAGGACTGACCCTCCACCAGGACTGTCCCTCCACCCAGGACTGACCCTCCACCAGGACTGTCCCTCCACCAGGACTGACCCTCCACCCAGGACTGACCCTCCACCAGGACTGACCCTCCACCAGGACTGTCCCCCCACCCAGGACTGACCCTCCACCCAGGACTGACCCTCCACCAGGACTGTCCCTCCACCAGGACTGTCCCTCCACCCAGGACTGACCCTCCACCCAGGACTGACCCTCCACCAGGACTGTCCCCCCACCCAGGACTGACCCTCCACCCAGGACTGACCCTCCACCAGGACTGTCCCTCCACCAGGACTGTCCCTCCACCCAGGACTGACCCTCCACCAGGACTGACCCTCCATCAGGACTGTCCCTCCACCCAGGACTGTCCCTCCACCCAGGACTGACCCTCCACCAGGACTGTCCCCCCACCAGGACTGTCCCTCCACCAGGACTGACCCTCCACCAGGACTGACCCTCCACCAGGACTGTCCCCCCACCCAGGACTGTCCCTCCACCAGGACTGACCCTCCACCAGGACTGACCCTCCACCAGGACTGTCCCCCCACCCAGGACTGACCCTCCACCCAGGACTGACCCTCCACCAGGACTGTCCCTCCACCCAGGACTGACCCTCCACCAGGACTGACCCTCCACCAGGACTGTCCCCCCACCCAGGACTGACCCTCCACCCAGGACTGACCCTCCACCCAGGACTGACCCTCCACCAGGACTGTCCCCCCACCCAGGACTGTCCCTCCACCAGGACTGACCCTCCACCAGGACTGACCCTCCACCAGGACTGTCCCCCCACCCAGGACTGTCCCTCCACCAGGACTGACCCTCCACCAGGACTGACCCTCCACCAGGACTGTCCCCCCACCCAGGACTGACCCTCCACCCAGGACTGACCCTCCACCAGGACTGTCCCTCCACCCAGGACTGACCCTCCACCAGGACTGACCCTCCACCAGGACTGTCCCCCCACCCAGGACTGACCCTCCACCCAGGACTGACCCTCCACCAGGACTGTCCCTCCACCCAGGACTGACCCTCCACCAGGACTGTCCCTCCACCAGGACTGTCCCTCCACCCAGGACTGACCCTCCACCCAGGACTGACCCTCCACCAGGACTGTCCCCCCACCCAGGACTGACCCTCCACCCAGGACTGACCCTCCACCAGGACTGTCCCTCCACCAGGACTGTCCCTCCACCCAGGACTGACCCTCCACCAGGACTGACCCTCCATCAGGACTGTCCCTCCACCCAGGACTGTCCCTCCACCCAGGACTGACCCTCCATCAGGACTGACCCTCCATCAGGACTGACCCTCCATCAGGACTGTCCCCCCACCCAGGACTGACCCTCCACCCAGGACTGACCCTCCACCAGGACTGACCCTCCACCCAGGACTGACCCTCCACCAGGACTGTCCCCCCACCCAGGACTGACCCTCCACCCAGGACTGACCCTCCACCAGGACTGTCCCCCCACCCAGGACTGTCCCTCCACCCAGGACTGTCCCTCCACCCAGGACTGACCCTCCATCAGGACTGTCCCTCCACCCAGGACTGTCCCTCCACCCAGGACTGACCCTCCATCAGGACTGTCCCTCCACCAGGACAAGAACGTTATCATAAAGTCTGCAGACGACACAACCATCAGAGGAGGGGATGAGTCTGCATACAGGGACCTGGTTCAGAAGACCAACAGATATGGGAGGAGAACCACGTCGTCTTCAACACGGACAAAACAAAAGAAATGATAATAGACTTCAGGAGACGACCCCCCCCCCCCCGCCCGCAGCCACTCACCTTTAAAGGGACTGTGTTGGAGAGGATGACCAGCTCTCAGTCCTGGGCCTTCAGATCCCAGACAGCCTCAGCTGGGCCAGAACCACCATGACAACAGTGACCAGAGCTCAGCAGAGGCTGGACTTTATAAGAACGCTGAAGAAGGCGGGGCTTGGACGTCGGACCCTCACCCAATCCTACAGGGGACTCGTTGAGAGCATCCTCACCAGCGCCATGACAGTGTGGTCTGGAAACGCCACAGCTGGATGAGAGGAAAATGCTGCAGCCAGTCATTCAGACCGCACAGAGGGTCACTGGTTCGGACCCCTCCTCCATGGACACAATCTACAAACAGTGCTGCAGGAGGAAAGCACAGAGCATGCTCAGAGACCATCTCCATCCAGCCAATGCTCTGTTCCAGTGGGTGGAGTCAGGTTACAACCTCAGACACCACAGGCCGGTGAGCGTCAGCGCCCACAGGCCCCGCCTCCACTACAGCGTCTTCCTGTCCACGGTCAGACTAGTGGTACAAGACATTAAGGAGGGAAGGAAGTACCCCGGACCCCAGCCCCCCCCACTGACAGGCACTTAAATACCCCCGCTCTGAACTGAATGTGCAACGACCTGCTCTACATCCCAGCACTGTTCATTCAAATGTGCAGTAACTTATTACCTCTCAGGACTCTTATTACTATTACTATTACTTTGTTTTTTTTTAGAATACTCTATTTCATAAACGTGTATCTGAGCTGTATGTGCAATAACTGTTTATATATATATATATATATATATATATATATATATATATATATATATATATATGTTTTAGCTGTGTCTATTTATTTTTTCTTCAAACTCCTTCTATGACTCAGGGAAACGCAAGAATCCCAATGCACCTGTACTGTTATGTGTCTGTGCAAATGGCAAATAAAGTCTATTCTATTCTATTCTATTCTATTCTATTCTATTCTATTCAGTGAATCAAATTA
>NW_021941728.1:35000-41871 GCF_902148855.1 Sphaeramia orbicularis
CGAGTACTGGTAAGTACTGAACCACCTGGACCTGGGTCTGCTCAGAACCACCGGGTCCACTTCCATCAGAACCAGTAAAACCACCTGGACCCCATTTATAATGAACAACACCACAAATAAATACAATTCACACTAGGTCTGTCATAAATAGTAATAATAATAATAATAATAATAATAATAATAATAATAATAATAATGTACATAATAATGTACATCCATTGACATGCATTAAAATATACAAAAACTCATGAAAATACACAAACGATACATTAAATTACACAAAAGAATATACACTGACATTTACAATAAAATGATAAAAGACACTAAAACATACACAAAAAAAATGGAGTCGTCTTAAAAAGTCAGAAATTCTGCTTCATTAAACCTGCAGATACACTGTGTATTTAGTGTATTTTAGAGTATTTTTTCATGTATTTTAGTGTATATTTTTTCATATATTCTAGTGTATAGTTTCATGTATTTTAGTGTATTTTTTATGTAGGTTAGTGTGTATTTTTTCATATATTTTAGTGTATTTTTCATAGATTTTAGTGTATTCTTTTATGTATTTTAGGGTATATTTTTAATATATTGTAGTTTATTTTTTATATATTTTTGTGTATTGTTTTATGTATTTTAGTGTATTTTCTTTTATGTATTTTAGTGTATATTTTTTTTCATATATTTTAGTGTATTTTTAATGTATTTTGGTGTATAGTTTTTCATATATTTTAGTGTATGTTGGTGTCTAATAACGTGGAGGCCTGTTGAACTGTTTTTTATGTGAATGAAACGTCTGAAATTTGACCACAGACGATAAAAACAGTTTGAGAAGTCCGAACTGGAGTTTCATCAAACCTACAGATGAACTGGCTGGAATTTAAAGGAAATAAACTCCAGTTTCACAATGTTTTCGTTTTTAGTTTGTGGATAAAATGAACTTTAACATCAGCTTCAGTTTAACTGAAACACTTTTTTCAAAGGGTTTTTGTTTGTTTTTTTATCCTGTTTTTTTGAACATGAATATAATTGGTGATGGAATGGATGGAGTGATGGTCATGTGACCTCATCAGACCAATCAGGACGTCCCGTTGTCTTCAGATGTTCTGGGTTCAGGAAACACATTCTTTTATTTCTGTTCTTTTTTTTCTTCCCTTTGATCACATTCCATCTGTAGAACTGCAGCTCCTGTCAGGACACGACCCGACCAGTGCTGCAGCGCACACCAGGACGCACAACTGCACACAAATACACACCAGGACACACAACTGCACACAAATACACACAAATACACAGCAGGACACACAGCTGCACACACACAGACACACACAGACACACACACCCTGCCACATTCCTGGGCGTCGGATCAGTGGATTCAAACCCTGCGGTCGGACTTTTTGCAATGAGGCGAATATTTCACAAGAACGTGTCGAAACGGTTTGTTTTTACTCCCTGTTTAACACTGGAGTCATTTATGACCAAGGCCGCTGTTACCATGGTAACGGCGTCAGCGTTCACAGCTGTTAAAGTTTGATGAAGCTGAGTTTGTAACTTTTGAAGACATTTCAACAGTCCTCATTATTATTATTATTATTATTATTATTATTATTATACATCAACATGCACGAAAGCTGCACTGAAATAAAAAAACAGATGAAGTTTGGAAATGTTTGGGAACTGGATTCAGGATTTTCACTGGTTTTCTGATTTTTCTCAGAGGAAGTTCACACACTATCCACTAAAATACACAAAACTCCACTAAAATGCACTAAAATACACAAAAACGCACAAAAATACACCATAATACACAAAAAATGTTAGAAAATACAGCCATCAAGTCCACTGTTACCATGGTAACAACAGCTGGGAAATGTCCTGAGTCAGGATTTTCACAGGTTTTGTGTGGAATAAATCAGGTTTGAGAAGATAGCATGCTAACAGGCTAACACACTAATATGCTAACATGCTAACATGCTAACAGATAGAGGACCAGACTGTTGCCCTGTTGATGTGTGGGCCCAGACCCTGTCATGTGACCCTGTCATGTGACCCTGTCAGGTCAGTGTTAAATCCATTCTGTGTTCAGATGTTTGTAGTTCATGTTTGTGTTTTTTGTTTTTTTCCAGGCGTTGGCGTCCCATCGGGCGTATCTGCTGACGACTCGACTCCCATCCAAGGTCAGTTCGAGTCGACACCACAGCCACTGCACCTCATCTTTATGTCATCGTTTTATTAATTTTCCTGATTATTATCTTTATTTTCTGCATTTTTCCTCATTTTAATGATTCTTTTCACCATTTGTGGGATTATTTTATTAATTTTCTTGATTATATTTTCATTTTATTTATTTTTTTAAATTTCCTTATTTTGTTTATTTTGTTATTTTATTTATTTTCTTCATTTTTCCTCATTTTAATGATCATTTTCCCCATTTGTATTATGTTATTAATATTCTTGGTTATTAATTTTGTTAATTATTTGATACATTTTTGCTCATTTTAATTATTATTTGCCCCATTTATGTCATCTTTTTATTAATTTTCCTGATTATTTGCTTCATTTTTGTTCATTTTATTGATCATTTTCACCATTTATGGGTTTATTTGATCAATTTTTTTGGTTATATTTTCATTTTATTAGTTTTTGTAACTTTCCTTATTTTGTTAATTTATTTTATTTGTTTTTTCTTCATTTTTGCTCATTTTACTTAATATTTTCCCCATTTATGTCATCATTTAATTAATTTTCCTGATTATTAGCTTCCTTTTGTTCATTATTTTCTACTTTTAAAAGTCTGTTCAGGTAAATGGAGCTTGGATTTATCCACTTCTTTATCAGATAAAGTGTTTTTTTCTACTCTGTTGGTGTTACTCCTGGTTTTTTAACAGTGTTTGGATAAAAAATGAGCCGTCGTTTCAGTTTATCGTCCGTGTTCTTCATTCCTCGTTCATATTTGGCTGAATTCGTCTTCGGTTTTCGCGTTTTTTTGCCTTTTCCGTCTACGTTTGCGCTGGTCTTGGCTCTGATCCGTCGTCCTCCCGCCTCTCTGTGACTTCTGTTTCCCTTCTGAGAAGCATGTGCAGACATTTGATATTTTTACCCATAATGCATCTGTGAGAATCAGCCTGTGGGAAAGAAAAACACTGAGAGCAGGAAAAGTTCAGCCAGGAGGCCAAAACATCAGACGGACGGAAAAGCAGACGGCAAAAAAACAAAAAAAACCCTCCAAGAACTGAAGCAGGAACAAACGCAGAGGAGAGTTCTGAGCCCAGACCAGTGAAAAAGACGGAATTAAAGAAGTTTAAACGTCAAATCAGCTGTTTTTACGGCGACGTAGACGAGAAAACATGAGGTTTAACGGATTAAAAACTGTTTCACTGAACACTAAAACAGTTTTCTTCATTTTTGTTCATTTTAATGATTATTTTCACCATTTATGGGATTATTTTAGCAATTTTCTTGATTATATTTTAATTTTATTAATTTTTGTAACTTTCCTTATTTTGTTCATTTTCTTATTTTGTTTTCTTCATTTTTCCTCATTTTAATGATTATTTTCCCCATTCATGTCATGTTTTTATTCATTTTCCTGATTATTTTCTTCATTTTTGTTAATTTTATTGATCAGTTTCACAATTTATGTGATTATTTGATCAGTTTTCTTGGTTATATTTTCATTTTATTAATATTTGTGACTTTCCTTATTTTGTTCATTTTGTTATTTTATTTTCTTAATTTTTTCCTCATTTTAATGATTATTTTCTCCATATGTATTATGTTTTTTTTTTGGGGGGGGGGGTGTTTGTCATTCATTTTGTTTGTTAAATTATTTTTTCCTCATTTTAATGATTATTTTCCCCATTTATGTCATCTTTTTAATCATTTTCCTGATTTTCTTCATTTTTGTTCATTTTAATTATCATTTTCATAATTTGTAGGATTATTTTAACAATTTTCTCGATTATATTTTCATTTTATAATTTCTTTTATTTCCTTATTTTGTTATTTTATGTATTTTCTTCATTTTTACTCATTTTGATGAGTATTTTCCCCATTTGTAATATGTTATTAATTTTCTTGGTTGTTAATTTTGTTAATTATTTGATACAATTTTTCTCATTTTATTTAATATTTTCCTCATTTATGTCATCACTTTATTAATTTTCCAGATTATTGTCTTCATTTTGTTCATTTTTGTTTTGTTTTTATTATTTATTATCCAATAAAACTCTATGAAACTATTAAAATAATTAATAGAAAAAAGGAAAATTCTCTGAAAGATGGAACTGGATGGACATTTGTTCATTTTATGTGTTTTCATGAGGCTCAAATATTAAATGTTGAATTATTAATATGTGTTTATTGCATCAAACGACAGCATTCATCTGGTTCGTTTACAGTTTTACAAGTTCAACAGAAAAAATGTCCTAAAAATACTGGGGTTTTTTTGGTTCTTTTGTCTGTGTTTTTTTTTTTTTTTGCTGTGGATTTGTTTATGGGCTCAGATGAATGGATGATGAGGAATTAACCCTTTCATTGACCGTGGGTTTGAGGTTGAACTCTGTCCATAAACTCTGGTTTGTTGTGATTCCAGTGGTTTTTACAGTCAAACAGAGGAAGGTTTGTTCAGTGGAAGAAAAAAAAGACAATGGAGCACTTGAACAGCTGGAGAGGAGGAGGGGGGGAGAGAGGGAGGAGGAGGAGGAGGATAGGGAGGAGAAGGGAGGAAAAGGAGGGGGAGGAGGGGGTGTGTCTGGGTCTGATTTCCTCCATCTGTCGCTGCTCGTTCACTTTCATTTCATCTGTTTTTACATCAAACCCACTGATTCTGCTTCTTTCCGTCTCATCCCCTTTTTCTTTTCTTTCCTTTTCTTTCCTGTTCTTCTTCATCTTCTTCCTGAAACTCAAATGTCGGAGGTTTTCACTCCAGTCGTTTATTCTCCAGTCGTTCATTCTCCAGATTTTTGCCACTTCCACATTCCTGTTGTTTGTGCACTTCTTTTTTTTCTTTTCTTTCCCAGAGGATCGCTCATATTTCTGCAGAGGTCAGAGGTCAGACTGATCAGGAATAATAATAGGAAACTCCTCAGATCCAGTCAAACCACAGTGGTCCCAGCTCAAAGCCCTGAGGCTCCTCATGGACACATTCATATGGAGCTAAAACTGTGCCCTCAGATATTGAATAGTTGTATTTTGTAATTGAATTTCTTATAGTTGAATTTATTTATTTTTTTTAATAGTTACATTTCAAATTTTTTTACACATAGTTTCATAATCTGAATTAAACTAAATTATTTAAAAAGTTTTTAAATTCAGCATTCTCAAATACAGTGTGTTTCAAATTCAATATAAAAAAATTCAAAATTGCACGGACATGTTGATCCGACAAAACCAACGCAGAATCTCAGGCACAACCATTCATATGTGCGCCGCTACCTGAGAGTCACATGATCTGTGCGACGCATGATTGGGTGAAAGTTAGATGAAGTAGCTGGATTCTCTGTTCGCATTAGTCGAAGGAGTCTGACGACAGTTCGCACATGTTTGGGTTTGGTAAGTGTGTCTTTTATGGAGGATCTGACCTGAGGGTTAGCGCTGTAACCGCAAACTGTCATCAACAAGGATTAAGGCGTACAGTTTATGAATTCTGACTTTTTATCACACTATTGAAAATTTATTATAAATATATATGACTTTAAATATTATGACTTTCATCTCATAAAAGTACGACATTATTTTCAATAAATTATGACTTTTTTTTCTTAACTGCGACTGCATTCTCTAACTATTATGACTTTATTCTTGTAGTGATATGTTTTTATTTTTCCGATGTGGTGCTAATACGCTGTCGCACTAAAAGACTCAATTTTTGGTTTTTTTTGGTTTAACAGGTGTAAAAATATCCTAAAATATCCAGAATCCAGTTGTACCCACTGGTCTGATAAAGCAGAACCGGAACATTCTGTGAGGTTCTACTTTCATTTGGGGTTTACACACAAAGGCCAAATACTGAGACTATTAGCCCCGCCCACCAAATACTGAGACTATTAGCCCCGCCCACCATCACCACATTAGCATTAGTCGTCCGCTCCAACAGAAGTGACAGTTGATGCTTCGTTTGTTGTGTTCGCTGGAACTGGAAACTGTCGTCAACAAGGATTAAGATTTAGAAATGAGGACTGTTTATCGCAATATTGAGAATTTAATTTCAAAATATTATGACTTTAATAAAAGTACGACATTATTTTCGTTAAATTATGAGGTTTTTTTAAACTATAACCTTAATCTCTAAATAATATGACCTGCAATGAACTGGCGACTTGTCCAGGGTGAACCCCGCCTTCGCCCCTATGTAGCTGGGATAGGCTCCACCCCCGTGACCCTAGTGAGGATAAAGCGGGTTCAGAAAATGAATGAATGAATGAATATTATGACTTTATTCTTGTAGCAACGTGTTGTTATTTTTCCAATGTGGCCTAATACGCTGTCATAAGAAGGCGTGGGTCTGATTTTTAGGTTTTTAATCCTGTGTGTTTAAGGTGGATTTACTGTTTTTTAATCCTGTGTGTTTAAGGTGGATTTACTGTTTTTTAATCCTGTGTGTTTAAGGTGGATTCACTTGTTCATGTCAGTGGAACGTTTCCAAACTGCAGCTGAAATGTTTCATGTCTGGTCTCGTCTGAAGTCCAGTCATTCCACAGCAGGAAGACGGAAACAGATAAAGACAGACACAACAGGACTGGACCGGTCTGAGGACACAAGTATGAGGACAGAAGGACATGAGGACAGGTGGACATGAGGACATGAGGACAGATGATAGAGGACATGAGGACATGAGGACATGAGGACAGATGGACATGAGGACATGAGG
>NW_021941728.1:42371-66253 GCF_902148855.1 Sphaeramia orbicularis
TGAACTAGTGTTTGTTTTCCATCTCATTTCTTCTTCTGTGGTTACTTCTCCTCTCTTTTCTTCTGTGGTTTCTTCTCCTCCTTCTGCAGAGCCTTGTTGTTAGGTCTCGGCTGTAACCCCAACCTCAGTGACGTCTCTCTGGATTTGAGCTGCTGCGAGGTGACCTTTAACCTTCTGATTGCGTCTGAACGTCTGTGTGTGTGTGAGTGTTTTTTAACGGTTAACCGTGCTGTGTGTCAGCTCCGTTCAGGAGGTTCTCAGATCCTGGAGGGCTGCATCGCTGAGATCCCCAACATCACCAGTCTGGACATCTCTGATAACGGTGGGTTTAGGCTTGGGCTCAGACGTACGTGTTTTTAGTTTACCGGCCGACAGGACGTAAGCTACTGTCGTCATGCGGCATCTGTCGTCTGTTGCAAAATTTCAATCGTCGTCTTCTCCGAAACTCCAGTTCTGATTGACTTCAAACTTGGTATACAGCTTCTGTATGATAATTGTCAACACAAGGTATTGACATTATTTGGATCTGGATCTGTTTCTGGATTTGTTGCGACTTTGAAAAGTTTTCCCATTATAAGAGATAGGAAGTGGACTGATCCAGTAAATCAGTATCAATGATATCAAATGTGAATTTGAATTTTTTACAGATCTGATTGGAATATGAGCAAAACATGGGCTATTTCTGTAATAGAATAAATAAACAGAACTGGGGGAGAATAAATGCATCTGGATACATTTACCGAAGCTTTTCATTTGGCCGGTAAGCTACAGGGACACTGGTCCTATTTTTAGGTTTGGGCTCAGACATACGTGTTTTTTAGTTTCACCTGTTGACGGTGTCGTTCTGCTCAGGTCTGGACATGGAGCTGACCACGCTGCTGGTTTGGTTGGCCAAGAACCGCTCCATCCGACACCTGGCACTGGGAAAGAACTTCAGCAACATCAAATCCAAGTAGGTGGAGAAAAAAAGAAACAGATCCAACAGCGTCTCATTCAGGAAAAGAAGCTTCAGGTGTTTTTTATGTTCAGCCTTTGGCTCAGAAGAGATGCATTTATGTCTGGATCATTAAAACACTTTACTGATATTATTATTATTATTATTATTATTATTAAGTGTACTTCCTCCTAATAATAACCCTTCATTAATCCGAGGTGTGTTAAAGGTGCAGTCTGTGTGAATTCTGTTCTCAGTCATTCTAAAATGGTCTTGACTGTCACAGACATGAAGGAATCCTGTTTGTTTAAATCCTCATCTCAGTGACAGTAGTATTCCAGACAGAATACTCACATTTGAAAAGCTCAGTGTCAGCCCCCAAATGATGTTTATGATGTCATTGTGTGTTTTGGTCTGAGGCTCCGCCCATCACCTGTCTGCCAATCACAGAGTCAGTACCTTTGTTCATCCAGGTTGGCAGTTCCACTGAGCTGCAGCTGAACATTTATGAGCACAAATGTCTGACCTGAATAAACCCAAAAGGACTAAAGGGATTATTCCAAATACAACAAAGAGAGAAACAAAACAAGGATGTGGAGGAGAAGAAGTCGAAGACCGACGCTGACTCTGCCTTAGTCTGACCACCGTAAGAACCACTGAGAGCCGGGACCACCATCTGCACCCTGTCCCAGACCGGCGGTCTGTGCACCCGGTCCTGGTGAACAGACCTGGTCCTGCTGTAGGACTTGTCTCTGTCCATGGTAGTTCCTTGTAGTTCAGTGTTTTCTGTGGAAGTGACCTCTGCATGTACCGGTGTGTAATCCAGAAGGGGGGGGCGGGGTTTGGCAGTCCAGCGTCTGTGGTTTGGCTGGGGGGGGGGGGGGGGGGGGGGAGTAAAAGGTCAACTTGCGGCTCATTTCCCTTTTCTCTCTCTCCTGAGTCTGTAAACTTTCATTGCAGCGTTCAGGACGTTTGTGTGTTCTGTTCTGTATCAGACTGAGGTCGAGTCAGTCTGCTGAGGACTGTTTTGTCTGAAATTTCTGGTGTGGTGGACAGCATTAGTGGAAACACTAGTAGTAGACGCTCATGCTGGATCTGTCCACCCCTAGTCTGGGGGGAGGAGCAGAGGAGACCAGCTGTACAGTATCTGAATGTGATTGCAGTACCAGTTTTGGACACAGTCCTACATACGACTCCTGTAATGATGTCACAGCTGTAGTAAACGTACCTGGACCTGCTTTAAGTCAGTGGTGTCGGGTTACAGTCACATGACCACCACCTCCTGTTTCCTTCAGGAATGTGGCTCCGGTTCTGGACAACCTGGTCCTGATGATCCAGGAGGAGGAGTCGGTGAGTCCAGTCCATCCTCTGGGTCTGGGTCTGGTTCTGGGTCTGGGTCTGGTTCTGGGGTTGACTTCATCATGTGTTCCACTGAATGTAAAACTGTCGCTTCCTCCTCCTCTTCCTTCCTCTTCCTCCTCCCTCCTCCTTCTTCTTCCTCTTCCTTCCTCCTCTTGCCCCTCCTCTTCACCCCCCCCCCCCAGCCACTGACCTCCCTGTCCCTGGCCGACTCCCGTCTGAAGGCAGACCTGTCCATGGTGCTGAACGCTCTGGGCAGTAACACGTCTCTGACCAGCCTGGACATCAGTGGGAACTCCATGGGGGACATGGGGGCCAAGATGTTGGCCAAAGCCCTGCAGATCAACACCAAACTGAGGTGGGGGCGTCTGCGTCCACATGTACAAACCCCGCACATGGATCCATCCAGCTTTGACCCTGTGTGTGTGTGTGTGTGTGTTTTTCGGTGTCTTCAGGACTGTGGTTTGGGACAGAAACGGCGTCAGTCCTCAGGGTTTACAGGACGTCGCTGCTGCTCTGGAGAAGTGAGGACCAAACCTTCTGTCCACACCAGGGGTCTCCAACCCACAGTACCAGGGGTCTCTAACCCACAGTACCAGGGGTCTCTAACCCACAGTACCAGGGGTCTCCAACCCACAGTACCAGGGGTCTCTAACCCACAGTGCCAGGGGTCTCTAACCCACAGTACCAGGGGTCTCTAACCCACAGTGCCAGGGGTCTCTAACCCACAGTACCAGGGGTCTCCAACCCACAGTACCAGGGGTCTCTAACCCACAGTGCCAGGGGTCTCTAACCCACAGTACCAGGGGTCTCTAACCCACAGTGCCAGGGGTCTCTAACCCACAGTGCCAGGGGTCTCTAACCCACAGGGGTCTCTAACCCACAGTACCAGGGGTCTCTAACCCACAGTGCCAGGGGTCTCTAACCCACAGTACCAGGGGTCTCCAACCCACAGTACCAGGGGTCTCTAACCCACAGTGCCAGGGGTCTCTAACCCACAGTACCAGGGGTCTCTAACCCACAGTACCAGGGGCCACGTACGGTTTGGAAAAACTGACGCATCCACTTTAAAAACGTACAGAACAGTCTGGGATTCATGCCACATCCAGAACATTTCTGTCCAGTCTGTGTATTTTTGTTGGAGTTGGAGACCCCTGGTGTATAAATATTTTTGCATCTTCTTCTGTTTTTGTTAAATGTCCTGTTTTGTCAAATCCAAACAGGTTTAACGACTTAATGCCTGAATTTATAGCATTAGCCTCAGAGCATAAGTGCATAAGTCAGATTTTTTCAGATCCAAGCCAATGATGCGAAAAAATCAGTAGAGTTAGTTAAAGTAAAGTTACACAAGTATTACAATTTGACCAGAAATATGACTTCGGTTAACAATATACAAGTATATTTAAAAAAAATAATTAATTGTTTGTGTTTTTTCTTTCAAGCAGATTTTAAATTAAGTGTAAATTGTTTATGTGACTCTAACACATAAAATCAATATAAATTTGGGTTTGGTACAAATTTGCTTCAACAAACAACAATGGTCAATATTAATGAAGAAGTAATCAAACAGATTTAGCGTCTGAAGAAATGGAGATGGTTTTATCGATGACATAAAATGATCAAATATCAAAATACTGTAACAGAATCAGTTTGATCCAAATATGCAACAGTTAAGGGTTTTTAAATGAATGCGATCAAACATACCGACTGTTCCTGTCTGTGAACTGTCGGAGCTGCTGAAGGTGGACTGATGTTCTGGTTGTTCTGTTGGTCAGGAACTACACCATAAGGTTCATGCCCGTTCCCATCATGGATGCCGCTCTGGCACTGAAAGCCAACCCGGAGAAGACGGAGGACGCTCTGCTGAAGGTCGGTGGTCTTTAGTGGTCTTTGGTGGTCTTTGGCGGTCTTCAGCGGTCCGACCCTCCTCCCCCCAGTGCTGAACTTTTGTCTGAAACCTCTTTGTTTATTTTCTGGTCCAGATGGAGCAGTATCTGCTGAGGAACCATGAGACTCGTAAATACCTGCAGGAGCAGGCGTACCGGCTGCAGCAGGGCATCGTCACCACCACCACCCAACAGGCAGGAGCTCCGCCCACATTGCAGCATCAGCCAATCGGATCTGCTCTGTCAGTCTGTCAACCATCTGTCAATCATCTGTCAATCTGTCCATCTGCAGATGATGGACACCATGTGTGTGAAGGTTCAGGATCACCTCAACTCCCTGAAGTTCTCAGAGACCAACTGTGTTCAGGACGACATGAAGGCAGCGGAGAACCTGATGAAGGACGCCAGGAACTCCAAGACGGTCCGAAAACACACAACTACTACACACAATACACACTACTGTACACACTACTTTATACTGTATACTGAGACTCACAGTGGAATGTCATCAGCGTAACATAATACGACGTTCCCAAATGTTTAAATCCGTGATCTGATTCATTTAATACAATCTTTTAATGTTGTCTGACTAATTTGTAATTTAATTTTTATATATCTAATCAATATGATACACTGAGACACAGTGGCGCATCATCAGCGTAACATGATAATATGACGGTCATTTAATGGGATAAATAATCTTTTGATAACATCTAATGACTAATTTCTAATTTCCATATTCTCTGTATTCGTTCAATTAGACCAACTTTTTTTTTTTCAAATCCAGTTTAGGTCCTGAACCAGGGTCCGGAACCTCAGAGACCTGAACCAGATTAGGTTCTGGACAGTGTGACACAAAAAGCATAAAAACACCTTATTTTTGAGACACATAACATGTATCAAACAATTCAATGCCATCATCATTAACAAGAAACTTTTACTAGTGTCATTGAAAAATCACATGAAAATCATCTTTTTTGTGTCTTTTCAGTTTTTATACTGAGTTGAACAGTGGAGCGTCATCAGCGTAACATGATAATATGACGTTCACAAATGTATTTATCCGTGATCTGAGCCATTTAATGTGATCTGTTGAAGTCATCTAATGACTCTTTTTTTCTATTTTGTGATTGGTCCAGCTGCTCCCAAACCTGTACCACCTGAGGAGTGGGGGCGGGGCCTTTGTGGGGGCCATTCAGGACAAACTGGAGTCGATGGCGGGGGAGGTGGCGTCGGTGGTGGACGAGCAGCTGCAGGTACTGAACCTTCATACTCAACCGTGTACTTGTGTGTACTTGTGTGTATTCATACTAGTGTATACTTGTACTTGTGTGTACTTGTGTGTCGTACTTGTGTGCCTCTAACCCGTGGCCCCTCCCTCCTCAGCTGATGCTGGTGTCCATGGTGGAAGCCGCTGAAGGCCTGTGTCCTCATGTGATGAAGAGGCGGAGCCTCCGTCCAGAACTGCTGAAGGCCGGCGCCGGTCGCATGAGCGTTCCAAGGAGTTTCATCACCAGGACACTGTTGGAACAGTCAGGGGTCGACATCATCAACCAGATCAGGTGAAAAAACAGCAGCAGCACAAGGAAATAATGCCCTGTGTGTGTGTGTGTGTGTGGGGGGGGGGGTGTTGTGTTGCTGTTGTTGCTGTTGTTGTTGTTGCCCATCCAGCATGTCCATGTGGGCCCCAGAAGGGTTCCATTTGGGCTGCATATATGGGTCACATGTGGGTTTGTCCACAGTTTCCATGGTGACCCCACATGTGTTTGCCCAGATCAGAATCAGAGATCTGAATCTGAATCTGAATCTCTTTATTGTCATTGTACCAAGTACAACGAAACTGAGGTAAAGCTCTGAGGTTCAGTGCAAGAATTTACAGACAGACAACAAATATGAGTAAAAGGCACAGTTATTTACATAAAAAAATAAAGTGTTGCAAACTAAGATATTTGTGAAACATAGAATTTAAGTAGTGCAAATGACATGAAAGATACATATTGTGAAGAATAAATAATATGAGATATTCAGATTCCGATCTCTGATTCTGATCTGGGCAAACACATGTGGGGTCACCATGGAAACTGTGGACAAACCCAAATTATATGCAGCCCACATGGAACCCTTCTGGGGCCCACATGGACATGCTGGATGGGTGGTGGTGGTGGTGGTGTTGTCTTTTTTTTTTCCCAGTCTGACATTGTTTTTCTGTTTTCCGTCAGTGAAGTGAAGCTCAGTGCGGCGTCATTTCTGTCTGATCGCATCGTGGATGAAATCCTGGATTCGCTGTCCCGATCCCAGCAGACTTTAGTGAGAACACTCACCTGGTGCACTAAACTGGGATAAGCGATTAAGCTGGGATATGTTGGTTATCCTGGATCAACTTATCCTTGATCTGGTTTCACAAAAGCAGGATATGTTCTGATATAAGTTACCATGGAGATTTATTCTGTGGAGTTAACCTGCTCCAGACCAGGCTAAGTTCAGGTTTATTTAATCTGATCCCTTATCTCAGTAACAGTCTAAACAAATGGAACCAACAGTTATTCTACTGCCCATGAAACAATGGAATCACAGGAACTGTTCTTCTTCCTCCTCCTCCTCCTCCTCGTCTTCCTCCTCCTCCTCCTCCTCCTCCTCGTCTTCCTCCTCCTCCTCCAGGCTGATCACCTGATCAGGAAGGACCACCCTCTGGTTCAACAGGACCCTCAGATGGAAACTGAGGTCCTGGATGAGACGGTTCTGCAGGAGGAAAACCTGGACCAGGATCTGAAACTGGACCGGAAACATGACCTGGAAGACCTGGACACGTGCATGGTAGGACGGGGTCCACAGGGTCCACAGTGTCCAGGTCCTGGTCCTGGTCCACCCTTTGATCTGAACCTGTTTGTGTCCTTCAGATGACGCCCAAGTCCAAGAGGAAGAGTATCCTGGTGCGGATGCTGAGACCGGTGTCGGTGGCCTTTGGTGAGTTCTACAGAACCATGGTTCAGACCCAAACACAGTCTGAGTCCAGACCCAAACACAGCCTGAGTCCAGACCCAAACACAGCCTGAGTCCAGACCCAAACACAGCCTGAGTCCAGACCCAAACACAGCCTGAGTCCAGACCCAAACACAGTCTGAGTCCCGAACCACGGTTCAGACCCAAACACAGTCTGTATGGCTGGAAGGTTCTGCTGGACTGTATTCCACTGGTCTGATTATTTTGTCAATTTTTGTTAACTTTGACTCTGACAGAGATGGAGTTTGACCTGGATAAAGCTCTGGAGGAGGTGCCCATCCACGTGGAGGACCCGCCCCCTCCGCCTCCTCCTCCCGCACAGCCATCGGACAGAACGTCTGCCTATTACGCCGACCTCCCGCCTCCTCCGACTCCCGTCTGTCTGAGCGAACTGCCTCCGCTCCAGCATCCAGTCCTACAGCATCGCACCAAGCTCCGCCCCAAACCCAAGAAGAGGACCAAACCCAGCAGAGCGCCGGTACGACGAACCTGCAAACCTGTTAAACCCCAAAAAACGAGAAAAAAAACAACAGGAATAAAAACACAACAACAAGATAAATAATATTACAGTTTTGTGTCATATACCAGTTTCTCTACGCCCGAAAAAACACCTCTTGCAAGTGTAAAAACTTTTCATCTAAAAACGAGAGTTTTGGTGAAATTGTCGTTTTTCCATTAGACAAATTTTTATGAACAAGTTATATTCATGCAGTTAGAGGGTCAAAGGAAAGAGACTGAATCTGGACTAGTTGTTTTGATCATAATGTTAAATATTATATTTTTCAGTTCCAAATGAATGTTATTAAATGTTGTGTGTTTGTACATCCACTGTTTGTGTACGTGATAATGAACATGTTGAAATAATAAACTGAAGCTGAATATTATTAAAATTACACTGATTTTCCTTTAGAAACTTCAGGTTATTCACATTTTTTGTGAAATTAGAGTTTATAAATGTAAACAATTTCAAAATGTAACATAACTTTTTTTCACACTGAAACTGTAGTTGTCATTATTTGTAAGTTATCCTGTTCTTCTTTTCGTGATCGGACTTTAACCCTTTGAGTTCAAACATGGCTGAACGTGGAACCTGAACCCAATGACTTTGACTCCATGGATGGAAATAATCAGTCTTTGTGTTGATTCATCAGTAACTCGGACATTCAACTAAAAACATGTTTCTGTTTTTTTTAGCGTCAGTTAGCCGAAAGCTCAGCGACTGCGGAGGCTGAACCCAGCAGCATCATGGGAAAACTAGACGAAGGCCTGGATGAGTTTTTCTCAAAGACGGTCACGAAACTCAGCTTCAAGTGAGAACTGAGCCTTAAAAGGATGATGTTTGTGTTATTTTGTACCTAGGTTGTATTTTTGGTGTTTATTTCAGTCGGTTTTATTTTACATCGTCCTCTGTTTCTTAAACAGATCCTGAAACTAAAACCGACAACTCTTCAATCTTGAACACTCAGTGAATCCATTAATATTTTAACAGTTTTAGTACAAAATACCTTTTGTTTGAGACACAGAACGTCCTTCACACAGTTCAGTAACATCACCATGTGAAAATAGAATATACAATAAATATAAAAAGAAACATTAAATCTATAAATTGTTGCTGAAAACAACACAAAATTTTAAAAAATGACTTTTCAGTTTTTACACTGAAACACACAGCAGAATGTCATCAGCATACAGGAATAATTAGACTCTCCCAAAAATTCAAAGTTGTAGGTAAAGTTAAAATGGGCTGATCCGAATGTGTGCTACATGCTAATCGCTAATGCTAGGTTCTATGTGTGTATTATGGGTAAAATGGAGAGACTGAATTTTCCTACAGGGTTAATAAACCCACTTAACCTTTGACCTTTTAATGTTTTACTTGCACTGTAAAAAAATCTGTAATTTAACAGAATTTTTACTGTTTAGTGTACAGATTTTTTCTGTATTTTTCAGATACAGGAAAATATCAATGAAATGACAAAAACAGACTGTGATTTTACATGTCAAATGGAAAATAACACGAAAAAACTGAAACTGTGAATAACCAAAAAATTTCCATTTTTTGAAAGACAGTTTTTCTTTTTTCACAGAAAAATAGTTAAAATGCATTTGCAAATGTATCATAATTTCACAAATATTTATTTTCTATTTATGAGATGAAGCTGTTGATTTAAAGTTTAATACTGTACAAAAAAAATAAAACAAGATAAAATTACTGACAATAACAGCAGCAGAAGTATTAGTTCTGTCAGTTGAACCAGACTTGTTTGTTCATTGACAAATATCTTGTGTAATTACAGGAGGTTTCACTACAAAAATATTGAATAAATGTATTTTTGTGAATGTATAACATGTATAAGCACTGATAAACTGTCCAAATACAGTTTTTATCAGTGGATTGGACAACTGAGTCTCACTGAAAATTATTTATATATATATATATTTATAGGGAATTGGATTGTTTTAATACATGTAAATATTCTTTATTAAACATTAAAAAGTAAAAAAAAATATTCAAAATCTCATGTAAAGTTAGGGCAAAAAACTGTATTTTAATTATGGAAAATTACCGTATTTTTATCAGATGGTTATTTTCTGTTATTTAACAGTATTTTTTCAGTGCCCCAGCTGCTGGAACATTACTTTTTTTTTTACTTTTTTGATGTTTTTTTTTTTTTTACAGTGTGTGTATAAATTTCCGTTGATATTGAATTGAGGTGTTGACTGATGCATTTACTGACCTTTGTAAATTTCCAATGCGGAGGCTGTTCATTTCTGTTGTTGTTTATTCTTTCCGTTGTGTTTGGCGTCCAGGCGTCCGTCTTTGAAGGCTCCGCCCTCCAGCCCTCAGGAAGCCGAAAAGAAACGTGAGTCCAGAAAGAGCGGCTTCTTCAACCTCATCAAGTCCAGGACGTCGCGCTCAGAGAAAAGCCACGGCGCCGCCTCCATCTCCCCTCCGTCTCCTGCCTCCTCCTCCTCTGTCGCTGTGGCGTCCTCCTCCACCTCCATTAGTCCTGTGACCGAGGAGGCCATGCCCACTTCGCCCACTTCGCCCACGTCACCCACTTCCCCCGTGATGAAAACCCCGGAGCCCCTTCAGGAGCTCCACAGGACCAGGTCTCAGGACCACACCGACTCTGAGGTGGAGGCGTCTCCGCCCACCGCCACCGCTGGCCTCGCCCAGGAGGAGAAAGAGGAGGAGCAGAAGGCAGAGAAGAAGGAGACCCCCCACGTCCCCCGTCACATGGGGGTCCCGGTCATGGGCCTGGACCTGCTGGCTGAGATGAAGGCCCGGCAGGAGAGGATGGCAGCTCAGAAGGTGGGCGGGGTTATGGAGGTGGGCGGGACCTTAGAGCAAAGGAAGAGCATCTTCAATACATTCATTAAAAAATACTAATACTATAAAAAATACTGCGTCAACCAGTTCTTTACTATTGAAGTGACAAAATACGGATACAAAATATATAAAATACAAATACTGCAGGAGCATCGATCAATGTTTAATATTGATTTGACAAAATACTGGTACATATCGTACCAGTATATAAAAAATACTGTATGTGTTGGTTTTAACTTTAACTGTATGAAGAGATTTTTTCTGTCTATAGAGTCAAGCCAAAACCTAAAACATAATAATAATATTATTAATAATAATTAATAATAATAATGATAGCGATAATATTAATAATAATAATTGATAATAATAATGATAATAATAATAAGAAGAAAAACAGCCAAATTAAATTTTTTTCAGAAAACAGTATGTTGTTAATTCAGAAAAACAGAGCCGAATTTCTTTTAAACTTATTTTTTCTTGTAATTACGAGATAATTATGTTGTTAATTCAGAAAAACAGAACTAAATTAGATTTTTTTGTGTGAATGCAATACGCTTCCGTAGTTTTCTGATTCTGACGTTGTAAATAAGAAGCTGCTCTGAATGTATTTCCTGTTTAAATAAAATAATTGGATCCAAGTTGCAGATGAAAACATGAAATGATCAATAACCTGATTATTAAACATGTTTGTGTTTTCAGTCGGAGTCCAAGGTGGAAAAAGTGGAAACTGAAGCAGGTGAGTTTACGATCACTGAGCCCGTTTACACTGACGCACAAATCTGATCACTGGAAGAATCAGACGTGATGCGTTTTTGTCACTTTAGAAATAGGATATTCCATACACCCTGGTTTAGTGGTTTCAGTCCATTATTGGATTTATTTCAGTCTGTACGTACGTCGTATCTTCAAGATCGTGTTGTTCAGTTTTGTTTATTTTTTCATTATTTTATTACAGTTTTGTTTAGTTTTCCTCATTCTGTTCATTATTTTATTCCATTTTTATTTAGTTAGGTAATTTTTTTCATTGTTTTACTCAATTTTGCTAAATTTTTTTTGTGTCTTTATTATTTTCTTCAATTTTTTTTCAGTTTTGTTTATTTTTTCAGTACTTTATTACAGTTTTGTTTAGTTTTCCTCATTCCATTCATTATTTTATTCCATTTTTGTTTGGTTAGGTAATTTTTTTCATTGTTTTACTCAATTTTGCTAATTTTTTTTACATGTCTATTATTTCACTCAATTTTTGTTCAGTTTTGTCTGTTTTTTCATTACTTTATTACAGTTTTGTTTAGTTTTCCTCATTCATTATTTTTATTTGATTTTTGTTTGGTTAGGTAATTTTTTTCATTGTTTTACTCAATTTTGCTAAAAAAAAATGTTCATGTCTTTATTATTTGGCTCAATTTTTGTTCAGTTTTGTCTGTTTTTTCATTACTTTATCACAGTTTTGTTCAGTTTTGTTTTGTTTGAATCTAGTTGTGTAGAATCCATCTTCCTGTTATCGTCTTCTACGTTTGTTCTGTTTTTTGATAGTTTTTTCACGTTCAGATGGAACTTAACTGAATAAACCAGATGAACCTGTTTAAATGCATGATGACATGGGAGGACTAGGACTAACCCAGGTGTGTTAATCTGATTGATTGTAATCAGATTACTGCTGTTATTGGATCAAACAGATCAGATTAGACTGTTTACAGGATCAATAATACTCAGATTCTGATCAGAGGATCGGTGTGAACGGGGTCAGTTCATCCATGACACACTCAGGTCATGTGACACACTAACGTCCGTCTCGCTGTCTTCACAGACTCTGAGGACTCCAGACCAGAACCGGTACCCAGGTCCAGACCCTCTGGAGTCGGGCCCAAACCCCCCCCTCCTCAGTCGGCCAAACCGGCCCCAGGCCCACGGGCGTCGGGCCCCTCCGGCCCCAGGCTGAGCAGCGCCGACACCCTGGGTGAGCGCGGTCCTCAGGCGGCGCCGTCCGTCCTGTCCACGCCGGCGTCCTCTGATGTTCTGACCCGTGTCTGTGTTTCAGATGAGGCCGAGGCCGCCGCCCCCGTCAGGGCGCCACTTCCTGCCCCCCGCCTGAAGAGGGCGCCGTCGGAGCAGGACGGAGAGGCTGGCAGCGGCGGTGGTAACCCTGGACGACCGGCATCTCCTCTGGACGGTGGGTCTCAGATTGAAACACACACACACACACACACACACACACCGCCCCCACCTGCCCAAGACCTGGGTCAGGGTTCAGACCCAGAACAGGATGGAGGTTTGGACGGAAAAAGCAGAAAAAAAAAAAGTTTTACAGCTGGTTTGGAAGTGGACATTTATGGACAATAATAATAATAATAGTACTAATAACAATGATAATGATAGTAATAATAGTAATTATAATGATAATAATAATAATAATGATAATAATAGTAGTAATAATAATAATAGTAATAATAAAAGTAATAATAATAGTGATGATAATAATAATAATGATAATAATAGTAGTAATAATAGTAATAGTAATAATAAAAGTAATAATAATAGTGATGATAATAATAATAATGATAATAATAGTAGTAATAATAGTAATAGTAATAATAAAAGTAATAATAATAGTGATGATGATAATAATAATAATAATAATGATAATAATAGTAGTAATAATAATAATAGTAATAATAAAAGTAACAATAATAGTGATGATAATAATAATAATAGTAATAATAAAAGTAATCATAGTAGTGATGATAATAATAATAATAACAATAATCAGACATTTCATAAACTGTTCCTACTGTTCTCCCCTGGACTTTCGGGTTCCCTGTTCTTCTGAACTGTTCTGTTCTTCTCGTCTTTCCTGCTTTTATTTGAATGTGAATAAAAGTCGCGTTTCGAGTGTCGGCGTGGACATTTTTTCTGGTATTTTTTCCGTTGCGTCGGTGACTCAGCGTGTCCGTCGGAGCTGCAGATAAAACTGGGTTTAATGAACGTCTCCGAGCGCATGTTCCACGCCTCCGGGTTCTCATCATGGACACCGCCGGCTCATGTTCTGTGTTTGACATGTCCATGTGTGGGCGTGGGCGGGGCTTTGGACGCCGGCGCTGGGCTCGGTCTAATTGCCAGTGGGTGGTCTGTGTAATCACTGAGGCAGGTCGTCTGTTTTTAGGGTGAGTTCTGCCAAAAGATGGGTTTTTCAAATCCAGCAGACAAGAACATTATCACCCCTGGCTCTGACGAACAGTGGTTTTGGTGTTTTTCCAGAGAACGTCCTAAACACCAGCTTTCACAAACACAGGTGGAGAAACTGAAGCAAATCCAGGAGGAAGATCTGGACTGGGATGTCTGCAGGACTGAAGCTGCCATACTGAAAAATATAGACACAGATAGAAGAATGGACTGATATTTTAATTCATGTGCCAATACATGATACAAAAAAAAAAATTAAAAGGCATTTATTTACTGTCACATTTTATTTTCTGTAGCATGTATTTATTTTTGTCCTTATTTATATTTTTCCCTCTTTAATTTTTATCCCTGCATTTATTTTTTTACATTGTTTTCTATTTACATTTTCTTTATCTCTTATTTATTTCTATATTTTATTTTCATCTGACTTTTTTTTTTTATTCAGTCATATTTACTGCCCCAGTATTCCCCCTCTTGCATTTTTTCCTCTATTTATTTCTGCATCTCTGTTTTACATTTCTGTGTGTATAAATAAATGCAGAGATAAAAATGAAAGAAGGAAAAATATGAAGCAGTACTAAATAAAGAAATAAATGGTACGTAAAATGAAATGTTACAGTAAATAAATGCCTTTTAATTTTTTTTATTTTTTTATCATGTATTGGCACATGAATTAATATATAAAGCCATTTTCATATTTCTGTATATTTTTCAGTATGGCAGATTCAGTCCTCCATTTAGTGACGCTCCATTTAAGGCATGAATTATGAAAAAAAAGAATCTAGAGTTGTTTTTATTTTTCAAAATTAGGCTAAAGTTGAAATGCATTTAGAATTTTTAAATTAAAAACATGGTTTTATTGAGAAAATATTTAAGTGTCCATATTTGGACACCATGCAACAAAGGAGTAAAAATGTTAAAAATCAATAAATAGCCTAGGACAAAAAAATGCACCATTAACATGAGAGTTAGATGTGTTTATACAAACAAACGGATGTTCCTCCTGCTGGTCCGATACTGGATCTGATACCGGTTCTGATACTGGATCCAATACTGGATCTGCATCAGTCCAGTAGCATAGAACTCAGATTTATTTAATTTATTTTTTTAATTCTTATTTTGAATATCAAAAACCCAAAAACAATAATAAGAAAAAAAAACAAACATTTAAAAAGGGAAAAAAAACATTTGAAATTTGTACCTGGATCAACAGAACATGCTAATGCTAATGCTAACAACAGAGGACTCAACATGTGACAAACCAGACTTTTTGTAGATAATAAATAAAACCAACTGAGACACGAAGAAATACGAATAAACTGTCGCAGTTTTAGTTTTTGTTTATTTTTTGGCTTCATTTTAAAATTGTTTTGTTTATTTTTAAGATGTTGTTGCTTATTCTGTTAATTATTCAATCAATTATTATTATTATTCTGTTAATTTTTTATTTCAGTCATTCTGTTCACTTTTTTTCAATAGTTTCTTAGTTTCTTTTGTCCACTTTCAGTCCATTTTTTTGTGTTTTTTAGTCTGAACCGTGGATCAACAAAGATAAGAACATCCCATAATAACCTCCACCTTCATCAGCCTCTGAATTAAACTGAAACTCTTCTTTTCATTTAAACTTTACTCTGTTCTTTTCTGTTCTTTTCTTTTCTTTTCTTTTCTTTGACTTGTTAACACTCGTCTGCCGTCGTGTGGGCGTCGACCTCATGCTGTCCGTCATCCTGTTTGTGGTTTCAGGGGCGTGTCCTGCAGACGGGGACGCCTTCGAGTCACCGTCTGAAGGCGTGGAGGTCGGAGGTCGACAGTGGTCGTCTCTGAAGAGCTCGGTGACTCCGCCCATCGCCAGGGACGAAGAGCGAGAGCGAGCCAAGTCCCTCCCAGCTTACGGTTCGACCAATCACAGCCCTCGCATTAACATTCAGTCAAACATCACATAAACATCGCACAAACATTTCAAACATATAAACATCGCGTAAACATCATATAAACATCGCACTGTGGTGTTTTCCATTGTGTCTCATTTGTGGAGGACAGTTCAAAGGTTTAATTAGATTTGAATTGGTTGAATTATGAACAGATAATGATTGACAGCTTCATTAAATCTAGAATCTTTACTTCTGTGTCATGACGTCGGTGTTTTATTTGATAAAAACTCACATTTTGTCCGTTTTCATCATTTCAATCCTGCATTTCATGTTTTAAAGGTTCGTTTTTTGTTCTTAGTGTCATTTTCTTTTCATTTTTTCAGATAAATTAAAGTTCGGTTCTGATTCGGACTTTTGTCGAATGTCGCAGTAAATGTAACATTTGACGACTCGATCAAACCTGCTCACTTCCATGAATCCGTTTTTTTCTAAGATGATTCGTCTTTTCCTGTTTTCGTCTGCAGTCACGCCTCCGTCTCCGACCGAAGACGAGTCGGCAGCTCCGGACGCCGACGACCAATCAGACGACGAGTTCGGAGACAAGACGGCGACAAACGGAACCGAACAAAAGACGCTTTAAGGACGTTTCATCCGACAAACTGAAGACGTACGACGCTCAGCCAAGACTGACGACGACGACGACACCAACGTGTGCATCAGCGGCGTTGACAGTTCGGTTTGACTGCAGACGTTTGTTCAGTAAACAACAACAACAACAACAACAACAACAACAGCCTTTAGAACCAAAGTGTTTTTGTTTTTTTTGTTTTTTTTTTTTCAACTTCATAATTTTTTAAAGCTATTATCATTTTTTCAACTTTATTTTTTTGTCAACTTTATTTTTTTCCAACTTTTTTTTTTCAATTTTATTTATTTTTTTTCCAACTTTTTTTTTTTTTTTTGTTATTGAACACGGCCACAGAAAAACACATTCCAGTTTGTTGCATTGAACCAAAGTGTTCAATAAATCTGTTTTTTTGTGTACATATTCTTTTATGGCTGATTTTTATATTTTCTTTGGCTGTTTTCTGGTAAAAGAAAAAAAAAAAACAGTGACTGTACGTTAAAACCCATCGAACAAATCCTACTGTTAATCATTGACTGAATGGAATATTTTGTGTTTTCCAGATGTTCTTTGAACACGTCTGGACTCTGTGGTTATTCTTGTTTTCTATCGTATAAATGTGGTGTTTGTTCTGTTTCCGATCAGGGTTTTAAATATTTTCGGGGCATTACGACTGAATCTGAGCGGCTGCTTTGAGTTTGAATGAATGAGTTTTTAAATCCGTCCCAGTGTCGTCGGACCTGGATCCGCTCACGTCAATCTTTTATCGCATTTTTAGTTTATTTGTTCATCGCTTTCTCATCTGACTCCATTTGGACAGAAAACGATCAAAAGCTTTTGTTTTTTTTAAAAGTTTGTAACAAAGTTGATTTTTTTTTCTGCGACATTTCAACAATCACATCTTGGTGAGAATCGTCGGACCTGGATCTGCTCACATCAGCATTTTATCACATTTTTATTTTATTTGCTCATCGCTTTCTCATCCGACTCCATTTTGACAGAAAATGATCAAAAGCATAATTTTTAAATTTTATAACAAAGTTGATTTTTTTTCTGCGACATTTCAACAATCGTGTCTCAGTGAGAAGTCAGGGAAATCTAATACATTTAATTTTTTGGGGGGGGGGGGATTTGGACACGTTTTACCGATAGAATATCAGTTTAAAAAAAAAGAAACAGAATATGTGGTTATGTCAAGACAAAATGAAAAGATGCTTGAGCTTATTACATTTTCATTTAATTTCATTTGTTCTTTTCATGAAAGTGCAGAAGAACACAATATATTATTGACACTTAAATGAATTTTCCATCCAAATCAACACTTTTTATGATTAGAACGGAGCAGTTAGAAGAATATAATCGATAAAAAGGCCACGGAAATCTGTTTTATTCATATTTACTAGAAGAGAATTATATTTAAGAATAGCTTAACAAAATTAATGAGAAAGAAAGAGAAAAGTACGAAAGAGCATTACATTCACACAAAAAAATACATTTGGCTCTTTTTAGAAAAACAGAGCTGTGTTTAATTATTATTTAATAATAATAATTATCTCGTTAATTCGGAAAAACAGCCAGATTAGTTTTTTTGTGTGAATGCAGTACGCTTCTGTAAAAAAGTGACTGATTTAATGGATGATATTTCAACAAAATTCTGCTCCTTTTTGAATGTTTTCCTTTCTTTTAATATAAATCCTTTTGTTTTTTAGTTTTAATGTTATATTACAAACAAACAAACAAAATCAACAGTAAAATACATAAAGTTGTGATTAAATAAGAAAAAGGATCCTATTCAGAACTGAACCGACTGATTTTATTCACATTTTTCTGCCTGAAAAACCAAAGATTTCATCAAATCCTGTTTTTTTTTTCATCTGTTTTTAACATGTAAAGTCCAAACACAGTTCAAATCCTGTAAATGTTTGTATTTAATTTGTTTATGAGCTTCAGCTGCTGTTTTGTTTTTTTTTTTGTCTGTTTTTGCTGAATTCAGTGTAAATACGAAACAGAACGTGTGTTTACAGACAAACGGGTTTTTTCTGAGGGTTTTTATTGTTTTTCTGGGTTTCACGTCATTAAATGGTGTTGGTTTTACTCTGAGTCTGTTGTTGTTTTTTTGTTTGTTTGTGCTCAGACTCCGCCCCCCCCCCCCCCCCCCCCCCCCACACACCACACACACACACACACACACACACACACACACTTATAAAGGACCTGTTCCGTCTGTTTCCTCTCATTTCGCTGGAGTCAGTTCCAGAGGATTCATCCTGGTTTTTGGACGTGGGGCTGGTTTCAGTCTGGGTCATGGACGCCGCCCTCCAGCGCCTCGACGCCGCCGGGTTCCTGCAGATCTGGAAACGCCTGGACCCGGACGGTAAGAACCCAAAGGGAACCTGGAAAGACGGCAGAACTTCAACCAGCGAAAAAAAAAAAAACTACAACCAGGAAAAAAAATATAGAAAAAAATACTGAAAAAAAAAAAACTACAACCAGGAAAAAAAATATAGAAAAAAATACAGAAATAATTAAAAAATAAAAACTACAGCCAGGTAAAAATGCAGAAATTAAAAAAAACAACCAAGAAAAAAAATATGGAGAAAAATGCAGAAATAAAAAACTACAACCAGGAAAAAAATACAGAAATTGAAAAAAAAAAAAAAAAGAAAAGAAAACAAGTAAAAAAAAATACTAGAAAAAAAAATTAAAAACAAATACAAACCAGGAAAAAAATACAGAAAAAACAGAAAAAAAATATAGAAATAAAAAACTATAACCAGGAAAAAAAAACAGAAATAAAAAAAATACCACCAGAAAAACATACAGAAAAAAAAAATTAAAAAAAATATTGTGGCAAAAAAAAAAAAAAAAACCCAGAAAAAAAGCAGAAATAAAAAACTACATCCAGGAAAAAAAGTACAATCAACAAAAAAAAAACAAAAACTACAACCATTAAAAAACCCCAAACAAACACAAAAACGTAACATTAACTCTTTTAGAAATGTACTTTTTTTCATGTTATTTATTATTTGGTAAATAAAAATCTCTTGCTTATATTCATTTTATTTGTTATTTTATTTAATTTTGGGAACTTTGTCGCTCATTTTTCCATGTTATTTATTATTTTGTACATTTTTTATTTATTTTGGTTCATTTTATTTGTTCACATAAACATAAATCCAGTGTTTCCGTCCACTGTCATTGATCTGACTCCATACATTTTACTTCTGTTCATTTTCTTGGTTATTTAATTATTTTCTTTTTAAATTTTTGTTCATTTTGTTGTTTGTTAAAAATCTAAAACCAGTTGAAACTCCAGTCGCTCAGTGGGTCGTTTATTGTTGGACGAGTTAAAGGGATGGAATCCTTTCATTTACTGTTTTTTTTATGTTAGCGTTAGCATAAATGCTAGTTTCATAACAGACCTGGGGGTGCATAAATAAACTGAGGAACATTTGTAAAGTGTGTGTGTGTGTTTTTGTGGTTTTTAGATCACGGTTACATCGAAGGGAAACAGCTGGAGGAGCTTTTCCGACACGCGATGGAAAAACTGGGGATGAAGGTAAAAATAAAAACAGCACATTCCTTTATTTATTTATTTATTCATTCATTTAGATAAAAAAAAAAGTCGCAGGAAAAGAAAACATGCTTTTATCACATCAGTAAATCGACCACATTATGAACGAAAATGAAACCAGAGGGTAAATAAATAATAAAATAATGAAAACAGCTGCAGGTTAGCATGTCAATAACAACTACAACACTGTCAACAACTGTTGTTTATACTGTTTATATTGTTGTTTATATTGTCTTTGTTGTTGTTTACACTGTTTTTTGTTGTCTATACTGTTTGTTTTGTTGTTGTTTACACTGTTTGTTTTGTTGTTTACACTGTTTGTTTTGTTGTTTACACTTAAATCCATCCAGGGTCGGGAGGTAAAACCATTTCAGTACCGTTGCTTTTATTTTAATTTTTCTTCTGATTTTCTATTCGTTCATCTTTCACTGCGTCGTCTCTGATCAGTATTTTAATATATTGAAAACAGTTTCATCACCTCTATGACATCACACTGGACATTTGAACTAAACCCCGCCCACCGGACCAGACCTGGACTGGACCGGACCGGACCAGTCTGTGATGTCATAGGTTTGGTTCCTGTTTGATTTAAATGTTCAGTCGTTTGTTGTCGTTTCCAGGACGACGTCAGCGCAGAAGAAATCCAACGACTGAAGGAAAAACTGAACCAGAACCAGAACCAGAACCGGACCGACCCGTCTGAGCACAAACGACTGCACATCCAAGAGGTACTGACCCAGCAGAACCAGGGTCCAGAACAGGACCAGGGTCCAGCAGAACCTGGGTCCACAACAGGACCAGGGTCCAGCAGAACCAGGGTCCAGAACAGGACCAGGGTCCAGCAGAACCTGGGTCCACAACAGGGCCAGGGTCCAGCAGAACCAGGGTCCAGAACAGGACCAGGGTCCACAACAGGACCAGGGTCCAGAACAGGACCAGGGTCCAGCAGAACCTGGGTCCAGAACAGGACCAGGGTCCAGCAGAACCTGGGTCCACAACAGGGCCAGGGTCCAGCAGAACCAGGGTCCAGAACAGGACCAGGGTCCACAACAGGACCAGGGTCCAGCAGAACCTGGGTCCAGAACAGGACCAGGGTCCAGCAGAACCTGGGTCCACAACAGGGCCAGGGTCCAGCAGAACCAGGGTCCAGAACAGGACCAGGGTCCACAACAGGACCAGGGTCCAGAACAGGACCAGGGTCCAGCAGAACCAGGGTCCACAACAGGACCAGCGTCCAGCAGAACCTGGGTCCAGAACAGGACCAGGTCCAGCAGAACCTGGGTCCAGCAGAACCTGGGTCCAGAACAGGACCAGGGTCCAGCAGAACCTGGGTCCACAACAGGGCCAGGGTCCAGCAGAACCAGGGTCCAGAACAGGACCAGGGTCCAGCAGAACCAGGGTCCAGAACAGGACCAGGGTCCAGAACAGGACCTGGGTCCAGCAGAACCTGGGTCCAGAACAGGACCAGGGTCCAGCAGAACCTGGGTCCACAACAGGGCCAGGGTCCAGCAGAACCAGGGTCCAGAACAGGACCAGGGTCCACAACAGGACCAGGGTCCAGCAGAACCTGGGTCCAGAACAGGACCAGGGTCCAGCAGAACCTGGGTCCACAACAGGGCCAGGATCCAGCAGAACCAGGGTCCAGAACAGGACCAGGGTCCACAACAGGACCAGGGTCCAGCAGAACCTGGGTCCAGAACAGGACCAGGTCCAGCAGAACCTGGGTCCAGCAGAACCTGGGTCCAGAACAGGACCAGGGTCCAGCAGAACCTGGGGCCACAACAGGACCAGGGTCCAGCAGAACCAGGGTCCAGAACAGGACCAGGGTCCACAACAGGACCAGGGTCCAGAACAGGACCAGGGTCCAGCAGAACCAGGGTCCAGAACAGGACCTGGGTCCAGCAGAACCTGGGTCCAGAACAGGACCAGGGTCCAGCAGAACCTGGGTCCACAACAGGGCCAGGGTCCAGCAGAACCAGGGTCCAGAACAGGACCAGGGTCCAGCAGAACCAGGGTCCAGAACAGGACCAGGGTCCACAACAGGACCAGGGTCCAGCAGAACCTGGGTCCAGAACAGGACCAGGGTCCAGCAGAACCTGGGTCCACAACAGGGCCAGGGTCCAGCAGAACCAGGGTCCAGAACAGGACCAGGGTCCACAACAGGACCAGGGTCCAGCAGAACCTGGGTCCAGAACAGGACCAGGGTCCACAACAGGACCAGGGTCCAGAACAGGACCAGGGTCCAGCAGAACCTGGGTCCAGAACAGGACCAGGGTCCAGCAGAACCTGGGTCCACAACAGGGCCAGGGTCCAGCAGAACCAGGGTCCAGAACAGGACCAGGGTCCACAACAGGACCAGGGTCCAGCAGAACCTGGGTCCAGAACAGGACCAGGGTCCAGCAGAACCTGGGTCCACAACAGGGCCAGGGTCCAGCAGAACCAGGGTCCAGAACAGGACCAGGGTCCACAACAGGACCAGGGTCCAGAACAGGACCAGGGTCCAGCAGAACCAGGGTCCACAACAGGACCAGCGTCCAGCAGAACCTGGGTCCAGAACAGGACCAGGTCCAGCAGAACCTGGGTCCAGCAGAACCTGGGTCCAGAACAGGACCAGGGTCCAGCAGAACCTGGGTCCACAACAGGGCCAGGGTCCAGCAGAACCAGGGTCCAGAACAGGACCAGGGTCCAGCAGAACCAGGGTCCAGAACAGGACCAGGGTCCACAACAGGACCAGGGTCCAGCAGAACCTGGGTCCAGAACAGGACCAGGGTCCAGCAGAACCTGGGTCCACAACAGGGCCAGGGTCCAGCAGAACCAGGGTCCAGAACAGGACCAGGGTCCAGAACAGGACCTGGGTCCAGCAGAACCTGGGTCCAGAACAGGACCAGGGTCCAGCAGAACCTGGGTCCACAACAGGGCCAGGGTCCAGCAGAACCAGGGTCCAGAACAGGACCAGGGTCCACAACAGGACCAGGGTCCAGCAGAACCTGGGTCCAGAACAGGACCAGGGTCCAGCAGAACCTGGGTCCACAACAGGGCCAGGATCCAGCAGAACCAGGGTCCAGAACAGGACCAGGGTCCACAACAGGACCAGGGTCCAGCAGAACCTGGGTCCAGAACAGGACCAGGTCCAGCAGAACCTGGGTCCAGCAGAACCTGGGTCCAGAACAGGACCAGGGTCCAGCAGAACCTGGGTCCACAACAGGACCAGGGTCCAGCAGAACCAGGGTCCAGAACAGGACCAGGGTCCACAACAGGACCAGGGTCCAGAACAGGACCAGGGTCCAGCAGAACCAGGGTCCAGAACAGGACCAGGGTCCAGAACAGGACCTGGGTCCAGCAGAACCTGGGTCCAGAACAGGACCAGGGTCCAGCAGAACCTGGGTCCACAACAGGGCCAGGGTCCAGCAGAACCAGGGTCCAGAACAGGACCAGGGTCCAGCAGAACCAGGGTCCAGAACAGGACCAGGGTCCACAACAGGACCAGGGTCCAGCAGAACCTGGGTCCAGAACAGGACCAGGGTCCAGCAGAACCTGGGTCCACAACAGGGCCAGGGTCCAGCAGAACAAGGGTCCAGAACAGGACCAGGGTCCACAACAGGACCAGGGTCCAGCAGAACCTGGGTCCAGAACAGGACCAGGGTCCAGCAGAACCTGGGTCCACAACAGGGCCAGGGTCCAGCAGAACCAGGGTCCAGAACAGGACCAGGGTCCACAACAGGACCAGGGTCCAGAACAGGACCAGGGTCCAGCAGAACCAGGGTCCACAACAGGACCAGGGTCCAGCAGAACCTGGGTCCAGAACAGGACCAGGTCCAGCAGAACCAGGGTCCAGCAGAACCTGGGTCCAGAACAGGACCAGGGTCCAGCAGAACCTGGGTCCACAACAGGACCAGGGTCCAGCAGAACCTGGGTCCAGAACAGGTCCAGCAGAACCTGGGTCCACAACAGGACCAGGGTCCAGCAGAACCTGGGTCCAGAACAGGACCAGGGTCCAGCAGAACCTGGGTCCACAACAGGGCCAGGGTCCAGCAGAACCAGGGTCCAGAACAGGACCAGGGTCCACAACAGGACCAGGGTCCAGCAGAACCTGGGTCCAGAACAGGACCAGGTCCAGCA
>NW_021941729.1:0-65646 GCF_902148855.1 Sphaeramia orbicularis
TCAGTGTTTTTCTGTTTGTGTGTTCTAGTTCAGTGTTCTGCTGTTTGTGTGTTCTAGTTCAGTGTTCTGCTGTTTGTGTGTTCTAGTTCAGTGTTCTCCTGTTTATGTGTTCCAGTTCAGTGTTCTGTTGTTTGTGCATTCTAGTTCAGTGTTCTGCTGTTTGTGCGTTCTCGTTTAGTGTTCTTCTGTTTGTGTGTTCTAGTTCAGTGTTCTGCTGTTTGTGTGTTCTAGTTCAGTGTTCTGCTGTTTTTGTGTTCTAGTTCAGTGTTCTCCTTTTTGTGTGTTCCAGTTCAGTGTTCTGCTGTTTGTGTGTTCTAGTTCAGTGTTCTGCTGTTTGTGTGTTCTAGTTCAGTGTTCTGCATTTTGTGCGTTCTCATTTAGTGTTCTGCTATTTGTGTGTTCTAGTTCAGTGTTCTGGTGTTTGTGTGTTCTAGTTCAGTGTTCTGCTGTTCTGTGTGTTCTAGTTCAGTGTTCTGCTGTTTGTGTGTTCTAGTTCAGTGTTCTGCTGTTTGTGTGTGTTCTAGTTCAGTGTTCTGCTGTTTGTGTGTTCTAGTTCAGTGTTCTGCTGTTTGTGTGTTCCATTTCAGTGTTCTGCTGTTTGTGTGTTCTAGTTCAGTGTTCTGGTGTTTGTGTGTTCTAGTTCAGTTTTCTGCTGTTTGTGCGTTCTAGTTCAGTGTTCTGCTGTTTGTGTGTGTTCTAGTAAAGTGTTCTGCTGTTTGTGTGTTCTAGTTAAGTGTTCTGGTGTCTGTGTGTGTTCTAGTTCAGTGTTCTGCTGTTTGTGTGTTCTAGTTAAGTGTTCTGGTGTTTGTGTGTGTTCTAGTTCAGTGTTCTGCTGTTTGTGTGTGTTCAAGTTCAGTGTTCTGCTTTTTGTGTGTTCTAGTTCAGTGTTGTGGTGTTTGTGCGTTCTAGTTCAGTGTTCTGGTGTTTGTGTGTTCTAGTTCAGTGTTCTGCTGTTTGTGTGTTTTCTAGTTCAGTGTTCTGCTGCTTGTGTGTTCTAGTTCAGTGTTCTGCTGTTTGTGTGTGTTCTAGTTCAGTGTTCTGGTGTTTGTGCGTTCTAGTTCAGTGTTCTGCTGTTTGTGTGTTCTAGTAAAGTTTTCTGCTGTTTGTGTCTTCTAGTTCAATGTTCTGGTATGTGTGTGTTCTAGTTCAGTGTTCTGCTGTTTGTGTGCGTTCTAGTTCAGTTTTCTGGTGTTTGTGCGTTCTAGTTCAGTGTTTTTGCTTTTTGTGTGTGTTCTAGTTCAGTGTTCTGCTGTTTGTGTGTTCTAGTTCAGTGTTCTGCTGTTTGTGTGTTCCATTTCAGTGTTCTACTGTTTGTGCGTTCTAGTTCAGTGTTCTGGTGTTTGTGTGTTCTAGTTCAGTGTTCTCTGTTTGTGCGTTCTAGTTCAGTGTTCTGCTGTTTGTGTGTGTTCTAGTTCAGTGTTCTGCTTTTTGGGTTTGTTCTAGTTTCAGTGATCTGATGTTTGTGTGTGTTTTAGTTCAGTGTTCTGCTTTTTGTATGTGTTCTAGTTCAGTGTTTTTCTGTTTGTGTGTTCTTGTTCAGTGTTCTGCTGTTTGTGTGTTTTCTAGTTCAGTGTTCTGCTGTTTGTGTGTGTTCGAGTTCAGTGTTCTGCTGTTTTTCTGTTCTAGTTCAGTGTTCTGCTGTTTGTGTGTTCCAGTTCAGTGTTCTGCTGTTTGTGTGTTCCAGTTCAGTGTTCTGCTTTTTGTGCGTTCAACTTCAGTGTTCTGGTGTTTTTGTGTTCTTGTTCATTGTTCTGTTGGTTGTGTGTGTTCTAGTTCAGTGTTCTGGTATGTGTGTGTTCTAGTTCAGTGTTCTGCTGTTTGTGTGCGTTCTAGTTCAGTTTTCTGGTGTTTGTGTGTGTACTAGTTCAGTGTTCTACTGTTTATGTGTGTTCTAGTTCAGTGTTCTGCTGTTTGTCCTTTCTAGTTCAGTGTTCTGCTGTTTGTGTGTTCTAGTTCAGTATTCTGCTGTTTTGTGTGTTCTAGTTCAGTGTTCTGCTGCTTGTGTGTTCTAGTTCAGTGTTCTCCTGTTATGTGGTTCTAGTTTCAGTGTTCTGCTGTTTGTGTGCATTCTAGTTCAGTGTTCTGCTGTTTGTGCGTTCTAGTTCAGTGTTCTGCTGTTTGTGTGTGTTCTAGTTCAGTGTTCTGCTGTTTGTGTGTTCTAGTTCAGTGTTCTGCTGTTTGTGTGTTCTAGTTCAGTGTTCTGCTGTTTGTGTGTTCTAGTTCAGTGTTCTGCTGTTTGTGTGTTCTAGTTCAGTGTTCTGCTGTTTGTGTGTTCTAGTTCAGTGTTCTGCTGTTTGTGCGTTCTCAGTTCAGTGTTCTGCTGTTTGTGTGTTCTAGTTCAGTGTTCTGTTGTTTGTGTGTTCTAGTTCAGTGTTCTGCTGTTTCTGTGTGTTCTAGTTCAGTGTTCTGCTGTTTGTGTGTTCTAGTTCAGTGTTCTGCTGTTTGTGTGTGTTCTAGTTCAGTGTTTCTGCTGTTTGTGTGTTCTAGTTCAGTGTTCTGCTGTTGTGTGTTCTAGTTCAGTGTTCTGCTGTTTGTGTGTTCCAGTTCAGTATTCTGCTGTTTGTGTGTTCTAGTTCAGTGTTCTGCTGCTTGTGTGTTCTAGTTCAGTGTTCTCCTTTTTGTGTGTGTTCTAGTTTAGCGTTCTGCTATTTGTGTGTTCTAGTTCAGTGTTCTGCTCTTTGTGTGTTCCAGTTCAGTGTTCTGCTGTTTGTGCGTTCTAGTTCAGTGTTCTGGTGTTTGTGTGTTCTAGTTCAGTGTTCTGGTGTTTTGTGCGTTCTAGTTCAGTGTTCTGCTGTTTGTGTGTGTTCTAGTTCAGTGTTCTGGTGTTTGTGCGTTCTAGTTCAGTGTTCTGCTGTTTGTGTGTTCCAGTTCAGTGTTCTGCTGTTTGTGCGTTCTAGTTCAGTGTTCTGCTGTTTGTGTGTGTTCTAGTTCAGTGTTCTGCTGTTTGTGTGTTCTGGTTAAGTGTTCTGGTGTTTGTGTGTGTTCAAGTTCAGTGTTGTGCTGTTTGTGTGTTCTAGTTCAGTGTTCTGCTGTTTGTGTGTTGTTTTTCAGTGTTCTGGTGTTTGTGCATTCTAGTTCAGTGTTCCGCTGTTTGTGTGTTCTAGTTCAGTGTTCTCCTTTTTGTGTGTGTTCTAGTTAAGTGTTCTTCTGCTTGTGTGTTCTAGTTCAGTGTTCAACTGCTTGTGTGTTCTAGTTCAGTGTTCTGCTATTTGTGTGTTCCAGTTCAGTTTTCTGTTGTTTGTGCGTTCTATTTCAGTGTTCTGGTGTTTGTGTGTTCTAGTTCAGTGTTCTGCATTTTGTGTGTGTTCTAGTTCAGTGTTCTGGTGTTTGTGCGTTCTAGTTCAGTGTTCTGCTGTTTGTGTGTTCCAGTTCAGTGTTCTGCTGTTTGTGCGTTCTAGTTCAGTGTTCTTCTGGTTGTGTGTGTTCTAGTTCAGTGTTCTGGTATGTGTGTATTCTAGTTCAGTGTTCTGCTGTTTGTGTGTTCTCGTTCAGTGGGTTCTAGTTCATTGTTCTACTCTTTGTGTGTTGTAGTTCAGTGTTCTGGTGTTTGTGTGTTCTAGTTCAGTGTTCTGCTTTTTGTCGGTTCTAGGTTAGTGTTCTGCTTTTCTGCTGTGTTCTGCTTTTCTGCTGTTCTAATTCAGTGTGTTCTAGTTCAGTGTTCTGCTTTTTGTCGGTTCTAGGTTAGTGTTCTGCTTTTCTGCTGTGTTCTGCTTTTCTGCTGTTCTAGTTCAGTGTGTTCTAGTTCAGTGTTCTGCTGTTTGTGTGTTCTAGTTCAGTGGGTTCTAGTTCAGTGTTCTGCTGTTTGTGTGTTCTACTTCAGTGGGTTCTAGTTCAGGTGTAGGGTCCGGTTCAGGGGGACCTGGCCGGTCCACTGTGGTTCCAGATGTGTTGAAGGCCCCTCCCCTTGTGTGTTCTTCAGTGGTTCTATTGGGCTGAGGACCAGGAGGGCAGGTCCACATTTGGCCCACGTGTGTGTGTGTGTGTGTGTGTGTGTGTGTGTGCAGAACAGAATGTAAAGGTTCTGTTTGTTGGACTGTGGACAGAAATGGTTCTGCAGTCAAGGCACTGCTGAGCATGGAACACCCCCCCCCCCAGATAACAGGATTCCAGATCCATCAGTGTTCTAAGTGTTCTGTCAGAGTCCTGTCAGTTCAGTTCCACATTCACACTGATCTGTTCTACAGTGGGCTGAACCAATGAAAGAACAGAAAGAACAGCAGAACTTCTGAGTGAAAACACTCCAGTCTGTCATGAACATGTTCTACCAACTGGACTTGAACGGAACATGAACAAACATGAACAAGCTGAAAATGCTTCAGTAAAATAAGTACAATGTTCAGAATGTTCTACCTCAGTTCATCTTTTCTACACGTGAACCACAGCCTTCAGATCCCAGTGGATCTACAAATACACACAACATTTAAGAACAGAGTTTTACTCAGATTACACAGACTGAAGCCATTTCAGGTTATGCACCTGTTTTTATTTTTTTTACACTAAAACAATGAGAAACATTTGCAGTTTTCATTATTTATAGGTTATTATGACAGTATTTTACTGGTCTGAAAAATATTCAATTAAGCAAAAAAAAATCCTGAATTAAGACACTTCAGATATTCATATTTTGTGTTAAAGAGTAGTCTGTAAATGTAAACATTTGTGTAATTGTACTTTTTTTACTCTAAAACAAAGACAAATGTATAGGTTCCAGGTTCCTTTATTTGTAGCCATAGGCAGGTTTGTTCTGCAGTGTGGGTGATTGCTTTGGTATTACAACAGCACACACACTGAACATGTTGGACAGGTGCTGGGTCACACTTACAGACAAAAGACACAAAGTGTTCAGTGTTCCACCGTTCAGCAGTACAGCAGCATGGAGAAGGAAAAGAATACAAGAAATAAGATCAAATTAATAAAAACAAGATGCAATCAAACACATTAAAACCAGAAAAGATAAAAACAATCCAGGATAAAAACCAGGATAAGAACACAAAATTTAAAAATGTAAAAATTTGAAGTCACAATAATAATAAATTGAGCAAAGAAATGGAATAAATAACTAAATAAGTTTATGAAGTACAATGTCACTGTTTCTGCTTGAGCTCAGTGACGGCGACAGGAACAGCTGTTTTTATAAACGCTGTGTCCTGAACCTGGGACTAAGAACCTGCGTCCAGAGGAAAGGAGCTGAACTTCACCTGGTGAAGGATGGGAGTCACATTCAGAACTGATGGAACCATCAGAACCATCAGAACCATCCTCTGGACCGGTGTAGTGGACAGGGAGGAGGGGCCAGACTGGGACTGACCAATCAGACGACTGGACCATCTGACTGTTTGATTCAGTGAGTTTCTCTGAAACTGAGGTCTGAGCGAACCACAGCACCAGACAAAAAGATGAAACAGACTCATGTAAAGGAACCATTAAACACAGTTCAGATGGTTGGGTCCATGTGTTCCAGTGTTCTAAGGCTGTGGAGGTGCTGCTGCTCCTGTTCTCACACATCTGCAGTTTTCAGTAGAACTGTTTGTCACCGGTTTTTGTCCAAAGGTGTTTGTGTGAGTGCACCTGCTCTGCACTCGGACCTTCAGTCACACTGACTCTGCACTCGGACCTTCAGTCGCACTGACTCTGCACTCGGACCTTCAGTCACTCTGACTCTGCACTCGGACCTTCAGTCACTCTGACTCTGCACTCGGACCTTCAGTCGCACTCTGACCTTCAGTCACTCTGACTCTGCACTCGGACCTTCAGTCACACTGCACTCGGACCTTCAGTCACTCTGACTCTGCACTCGGACCTTCAGTCACTCTGACTCTGCACTCGGACCTTCAGTCACACTGACTCTGCACTCGGACCTTCAGTCACACTGACTCTGCACTCTGACCTTCAGTCACTCTGACTCTGCACTCGGACCTTCAGTCGCACTCTGACCTTCAGTCACTCTGACTCTGCACTCGGACCTTCAGTCACACTGCACTCGGACCTTCAGTCACTCTGACTCTGCACTCGGACCTTCAGTCACACTGACTCTGCACTCTGACCTTCAGTCACTCTGACTCTGCACTCGGTCACACTGACTCTGCACTCTGACCTTCAGTCACTCTGACTCTGCACTCGGACCTTCAGTCACTCTGACTCTGCACTCGGACCTTCAGTCACACTGTCACTCGGAACCTTCAGTCACTCGGACTCTGCACTCGGACCTTACGTCACACTGACTCTGCACTTGACCTTCAGTCACTCTGACTCTGCACTCGGACCTTCAGTCACTCTGACTCTGCACTCGGACCTTCAGTCACTCTGACTCTGCACTCGGACCTTCAGTCACACTGACTCTGCACTCGGACCTTCAGTCACACTGACTCTGCACTCTGACCTTCAGTCACTCTGACTCTGCACTCGGACCTTCAGTCACACTGACTCTGCACTCGGACCTTCAGTCACACTGACTCTGCACTCGGACCTTCAGTCACACTGCACTCGGACCTTCAGTCACTCTGACTCTGCACTCGGACCTTCAGTCACTCTGACTCTGCACTCGGACCTTCAGTCACACTGACTCTGCACTCGGACCTTCAGTCACACTGCACTCGGACCTTCAGTCACTCTGACTCTGCACTCGGACCTTCAGTCACTCTGACTCTGCACTCTGACCTTCAGTCACTCTGACTCTGCGCCTGTCCTGCTGTTTCCTAAAACCACTGATCATACGTTTGGTTTTGGATCAGTTCAGGTGAAGGTCGGACTCCTCACACCACTGGACACGGTCATCAGTGACTGGACTGGACTGGACTGGACTGGTCTGGTCTGGTCTGGACTGGACTGGTCTGGACTGGTCTGGTCTGGACTGGTCTGGTCTGCCCCTCTTTGTTCTCATCATTCCTAGTTTATTCTGGTACTATTGGTTCTGATCCACTTTACACTGAACTGACCTAAAAGTCTTTTAACGTCTTTGATTGTTCATATCTTCAGTAATGTTTGGACCGGATCTGGCCCCCGGGCCGCATGTTTGACACCTGTGGTCTACTCCCAGGAGCTCCCACGGCCAGTGGTGCTCTGTCAGGTTGTGGTCTGCTCATGGGTCTGGGTCTTCATGCTGAGGGTTTGTGAGGTCATTCTGTCCAGTCCAAATGGAGTCATGGGGGTCAGACAAACAGCTGTCCACAGAACTTTTATTTACACACACACATACAGGGTGGGGAAGCAAAATGTACAATATTCTGAGGCAGGGATTGAAAGACAGTGTATGACCAATTAGTTTATTAAAAGTCATGAGAATTTATTTGCCACAAGAAAATGTCCATAATAGAAAATGTTTTTATTCTGTGTGTCCTCCTTCTTTCTCAATAACTGCCTTCACACGCTTCCTGAAACTTGCACAAGTGTTCCTCAAATATTGGGGTGACAACTTCTCCCATTCTTCTTTAATAGTATCTTCCAGACTTTCTGGTAATAGTTTTGCTCATAGTCATTCTCTTCTTTCCATTATAAACAGTCTTTATGGACACTCCAACTATTTCTGAAATCTCCTTTGGTGTGACGAGTGCATTCAGCAAATCACACACTGTTTGACGTTTGCTTTCCTGATTACTCATATGGGCAAAAGTTTGTGAAAAGGTATGGATAATAGTGTTAGGTATGATTATGACATCAGTATATGTTTGGGTTCAAAACAACTGACGTAGTGTCTGCTGAGAAAAAACTACTGAATGTTCAGTGTACATTTGGCTTCCCCACCCTGTGTGTGTGTGTATATATATGAACAATAAAAATGAGGACATGATAAAAATGTGAATGGTACACACACACACACACACACACACAAAGTTTAACAGAATCAAAGCCTTATTAAAAATGATAAAGTATAAGTTTCATGCTCACCTGTTTGTACAATTTCAAGTCACTCAAACAGATTGTGTCACACACACACTTGCATACACACACAGCAGGCTTTTCAAAATAAAAGCCTCATTAAAAGGTGATGGTGGTTTCAGCAGAGGAGCGCAGGTGTTCTACGGATGAAAGGAGGACGGATGCAAAAGGGAGGAGCTGGTGTCAGGACGGAGAGGTGTGGGTGGAGCTGAGGAGTCGACGGCCCCAGGAGGTGGAACACACCGGAGGTGGAACGTATGGAAGGTGGAACACACCGGAGGAGGAACGTGTGGAAGGTGGAACACACCAGAGGAGGAACATATGGAAGGTGGAACACACCAGAGGAGGAACATATGGAAGGTGGAACACACCGGAGGAGGAACATATGGAAGGTGGAACACACCGGAGGAGGAACGTATGGAAGGTGGAACACACCAGAGGAGGAACATATGGAAGGTGGAACACACCGGAGGTGGAACGTATGGAAGGTGGAACACACCGGAGGAGGAACGTGTGGAAGGTGGAACACACCAGAGGAGGAACATATGGAAGGTGGAACACACCAGAGGAGGAACATATGGAAGGTGGAACACACCGGAGGAGGAACATATGGAAGGTGGAACACACCGGAGGAGGAACATATGGAAGGTGGAACACACCGGAGGAGGAACATATGGAAGGTGGAACACACCGGAGGAGGAACGTATGGAAGGTGGAACACACCGGAGGAGGAACATATGGAAGGTGGAACACACCGGAGGTGGAACGTGTGGAAGGTGGAACACACCGGAGGAGGAACGTATGGAAGGTGGAACACACCGGAGGTGGAACGTGTGGAAGGTGGAACACACCGGAGGTGGAACATATGGGAGGTGGAACACACCGGAGGTGGAACGTGTGGAAGGTGGAACACATCGGAGGAGGAACGTGTGGAAGGTGGAACACACCGGCGGAGGAACATGTGGAAGGTGGAACACACCGGAGGTGGAACATATGGGAGGTGGAACACACCGGAGGTGGAACGTGTGGAAGGTGGAACACATCGGAGGAGGAAGTATGGAAGGTGGAACACACCGGCGGAGGAACATATGGAAGGTGGAACACACCGGAGGAGGAACATATGGAAGGTGGAACACACCGGAGGAGGAACGTATGGAAGGTGGAACACACCGGAGGAGGAACGTATGGAAGGTGGAACACACCGGAGGAGGAACGTGTGGAAGGTGGAACACACCGGAGGTGGAACGTGTGGAAGGTGGAACACACCGGAGGAGGAACGTGTGGAAGGTGGAACACACCGGAGGTGGAACGTGTGGAAGGTGGAACACACCGGAGGAGGAATGTATGGAAGGTGGAACACACCGGAGGAGGAACGTATGGAAGGTGGAACACACCGGAGGAGGAACGTATGGAAGGTGGAACACACCGGAGGAGGAACGTGTGGAAGGTGGAACACACCGGAGGTGGAACGTGTGGAAGGTGGAACACACCGGAGGTGGAACGTGTGGGTGGAACACACCGGAGGAGGAAGTATGGAAGGTGGAACACACCGGAGGAGGAACGTGTGGAAGGTGGAACACACCGGAGGAGGAACGTGTGGAAGGTGGAACACACCGGAGGTGGAACGTGTGGAAGGTGGAACACACCGGAGGAGGAACGTATGGAAGGTGGAACACACCGGAGGTGGAACGTGTGGAAGGTGGAACACACCGGAGGAGGAACATGTGGAAAGTGGGACACACCGGAGGTGGAACGTGTGGAAGGTGGAACACACCGGAGGTGGAACGTATGGAAGGTGGAACACACCGGAGGTGGATCACCCAGTGTGAGGTCCCACCCAATGCTGCTTGCAGCTTTAATTTTAGTTTAGTTTTAGTTTTAATTTAGTTTAGTTTTAGTTTTAGATTCGTTTTAGTTGTAGTTTAGTTTTAGTTTTAGTTTACTTTTAGTTTAGTTGTAGTTCAGTTTTAGTTTAAGTTTAGTTTTATTTATTTTTTTTTTTTGTTTTTGTTTTTTTTTTAATTCTTTGTTTATTTGGAAAAGCACAATTTACAAAACCTCTGTTCCACGCACAGTTCAATTTCTACACATCACATAAAAAAATGCTTATCCAAGATTTTTGTTCATAACATATAAAGTAAATAAAGACGTGGGCTGGAGGAGAGGGCAGACTCCAGAACTTCAGTGAAAACACACGACTCCATCAGGTGTGAATGTTTCCATCACTCTGAACACAAATGTTTCACATGTAGAAGTATTCACGTCACTGATGTGTTCATTTCACATCCATGACACATTGAAAACAGTTTGTCCATTTTGACCAAACAGTGAAACCAGATTCCCTTTGACCTTTAAATCCAAATGTCCACTTGTCCAGAGTGTAAATGTCCAGTCCCATGTCCATCCAGTCTTCAGCTGTGGGTGCTTCAGGCTTTAACCTTTTTCTCCTGATAGTTTTTTACTCGCTGCCACAAGCATTAACAACAGTTTTTAATCTTTCAGAGTCAAGTCCTCACATGAAATATCTCCTACGTACAGGGCTTCACATTTACAAGGAATGTTTTCAGTAAAAATGTGATTTAAATGTTCACACAGCTGTTCCCAAAATGGTTTGATGACTGGACAACTCCAGAAAACAGGACAGTGCTGGTGTTCTTTGTCCCACAGAGTGTCCAACAGGTGTCTCCACTGCCCTCATGTGTTTCTGAGCTGGAGTTACAAAATATCTAACAATACTTTTCCAACAGAGTTCCCTCCAGTTGTTGGAGCTTGAGGTCATCCATTGTAGTTTGAGGATCTTTTCCCATCTGTCGGCTGGTAGAACTAGGTTTCCTTCTTCTCCCACTTCCTTCTACTGTGGTCTGTGTCAGCCTTCATAGACAGCAGAACACCACTGGAGAACCTGGAAACAGCTTTGGTGCATGGCTCTGATTTAAACAGGGATAAAAACATATTAAAGAAATTAAGACCAGCTGATTCCCAGGTATCTCACAGATTCTGGTGAAAATAAGATCTAACCTGCAGATACCTGCAGAAGTCATCCTTTTCCAGCCCATGAGATCTGTGAAGTTCTTCCAAACTCTAAACAGCCCTGTGTGCATGAATGAGTCATCTGTGCTCAGTCCTTTCCTGGTCCACCTTTGGAACCTCCCATCACTCTGGTTTGGTTTAAATGCTGAGTCAAAGCCGCACCACCTGAGGATTTTCATCTGGTTTTCTATTGGACACATTTGAAGGATCTTTTTCCAGGAATCCAACATTGTGTGGAACATTGAATCACCTGGTACCTTTAACTCATTTTGTAATTCTTTATCCATAAACACAGACATTATAGGTATTCCTTCTACTGATGTACCTTCTATGTCCCCCCACCTGCTTTGTATGATGGAGAGCATAAACAGGTTAAAGGTCTGAGCTGTGCTGACAGATAATGTTCCTTCAGATTGGGAAGACCCACACCACCTTTTCCTTTTTCAACTGCAGGACTTTGTTGCTTACTCTAGCCTTTCTCCCATGCCAAATATATTGCGATATAAATCTGTCCCACTCTGCAAACTGCCTATCTGGTATTAGTATCGATAGACACCGAAATAAATACAACAAGCGTGGAAGAAAGTTCATTCTGACTGACTCTATTCTGGAATATAAATGTAAATAGGGGATCACATTCCACCTTTGTATCTCTGCATTTAGCTTTGTTGTTAGGGGGCCACAGTTCGCCTCAGAAGTCCTGGAAAACTCTTTGGTTAGTATGACACCTAAATATTTGACAGATTCTGCTTCCCAGTTCCATCTGTACAAATTCCTGATTTCGTTCGGTGGGCTGTAGTTTAGTGTGAAGACCTGGGTTTGGTTCATATTAATCTTGTAACCTGACACTGAACCATATTCCTCGATCATTTTCATAAATTTCATTAAAGTTTGTGTTGGGTTAGTTAAGGTTAGCAATAAATCATCCACAAATAAGGACAGTTTTGGTTGACCAGATGCCATGTGAACTCCTGTAATGTCAGGACTGTCTTATCCACTGACTTTAACAGTTCTATAGAAGGATGAAGGGGAGCGGTGGGACACAACACCCCTGTTTTATACCTGTTTCCAAAAGAAATGAATCAGATAAGTCTGCGTTCATCTTTATCCTAGCTGAAGGTTTCTTGTACAGTGCTGCAATTACATCAATTAGTTTCTGATGAAATCCAAATTTAGACATTACTGTAAATAAACAGGACCACCTGACCGAGTCAAACGCCTTCTCTGCGTCTAAACTCAATACAAGGGTCTGTGTTTTCTGTTGGACTACATGATTGATAATATGCAGTGTTTTTCTGATGTTGTCCTGAGTCTGTCTCTGTTTAATGAATCCTGTTTGGTCCATATGTATTATCTCTGGGAGTAGTTTTTCAAGTCTCTGTGAAATTATGGTTGTAAATAGTTTATAATCAATATTTAGAACACTCACTGGATGATAATTTCCATAATTCAATTTATCCTTCCCTTCTTTAGGAATTACTGAAATGATAGCCTCTCTCCATGAGGGGGGGATTGATTTCTTTTCCAGTACGTCATTAAACGCTCTTAATAACGTAGGGACGAACTGGTCTTGCAACATTTCTTTATACCACTCAGAGGGAAAGCCGTCTGTTCCCGGAGATTCACCACCTTTTAGCTTTCTTAGAGCCAATCTTAATTCTTCTTCCGTTATCTCTGATATTAACTGTTTGTTTTGCTGAAACTGTAGGGAGAGAAAAGTGAGAGAGGAAGGTATCTGTGTGATGCTCATAGCTCAGTTTGGGTTGAGAGTACAGGGTCTGATCAAAATGTTGAAAACATTTATGGATAGTTCCCATTTCTGATTCAGTCCTGTTTGTAAGTGTGTATTAGTGTGTTTGTATTTTGTGAATAGATCAATCTGCTTGTTGCTTTCGTAGTTTGAATGCTAGGAGCTTCAGAGATTTCCCGCCTGCTTCGTAGAATTTCTGTTTCGTAAAGGGAAGTTTCTTTTGTGTATCTTGCATGTTTAAGTCATGTAATTCTCTTTTTAGGATCTTAATTTTAGTTTTAGTTGCCTCTTGGAGGGTTTTGGAATGTTCTTTTTGAAGTTTCCTTAATTCCTCTTCTAAGCTTTTTAATTTTTGTTGTCTGTTTTTCTTTTCATTGGAGGAAATGGCTGTTAATTTCCCTCTAATCACTGATTTCAGAGCGTCCCAAAGTATTGGGAACCCCACCTCTCCGTTGTCATTCTCTTCCAAGTACCTCTTGATTTCTTTCTTCATCTTATCTTTAATACTTGTACTCTTAAGTAAGTTTGTATTAAGCCTCCAGAGAGTAGATCTACTTTTCTTCGTCAGACGGAGAGAAATATAGATTGGGCTGTGATCTGAGATGGTGCTTGGGCCAATTTCACAGTTTTCTATTCTATGTACATCATTTTTAAACATAAAAAAATAATCTATTCGAGAATATACATTGTAGGTTGAGGAGTAATTCGTATAGTCCTGACTGGTTGGGTTCAAATCCCTCCAAACATCCACTATTCCCAGTTCATCTGTCAGATTTCTAATTCTTTTACTGGTAATTTTTGTATTAGATTTTCCATTAGACGAATCCAGTTTTGGATTCAGTCTAATATTAAAATCCCCAGCACAAATCATTATCCCTTGACTTTTTGTTGTTGCCAATTTGAATATAAGTTTATAGAAGGACCAGTCACTCCCAGGCGGAGCATAGACATTAAAGAGACTTATCAGGACACCATTAATTTTACCTGTAATTAAAACAAATCTACCTTCCTTATCTTTATGTCCAGAAATGTGCTCATATTGCAAAGCACTTGATATTAAGATCGCCACCCCTCTGCGCCTCCCCAAGTTATGGGAAGAAAAATACACAGATTTAAACCCCATCTTATTTAAGTTAACATGTTCAGAATCATCCAGGTGGGATTCCTGCAGCATTGCTAATTAAACCTTATCTTTCTTTAATTTAGACAAAATTTTCCATCTCTTTATCAGGTTGTGTATTCTGTTTATATTCAATGAATCCACCTTTATCTGTGTCTTCTCCATCTAAGTAATGCGATCCTCCATTTCACAAATGAGATTGGAGAGCCCTCTCCTGCCCGTTGAAACTGAGAAAACATGAACAAATGAAACAAGAACATCCATAAATCAGGAACAGTGTAGAACAAGTTAAACTTCCTAGGCAGGGGTCTGGTAACTAGACCCTTTAAAGCTTCTAAGTTGCAGCCAAAAGGGACAATCCTCCTCAACCTAGTACAGAGGGCCCTTATTGTTGACAGCTGCCCGGATGGAGAAAAAACCAACAAACCTTATTACGATTCCGTCGTCCTTAACTCAGCCCTTTGTAGACTGTCTCTGAGAAGTAAAACCAGGGGGAAAAAACAGGAAATCTTTGTTCTCAAGTAACTGGTGGTGATGCTCCGAACCTCCGTGTATTCTCTGCGCTTTCTGAGGATAGCTGGTGGATAGTCATGGTCTAGATTTATTCGTTTTTCATGCCAAACAAATCCCTTAATTTGCCATGCCTTGCTCAGTAGTGAATCTTTCATTTTGAAGCTCCAGAATCTCACCACTGTTGACCGCGGTGGTGCGTTCTCCGGCGGCTGTGGTCCGAGTGCCCGGTGTGCTCGTTCGATCTGCAGGTCTGCCGGGTTCCCATCCAGTCCGAGCCCCTCTCTCAGTAAAGACTCCACAAACTTAATCATGGACTCCGAGTCCTTCTCCGACCCCTCTGGAACACCGTAAATCCTGACATTCTTTCGCCTAGACCGGCTCTCCAGGTCCATTAGCTTGTCCTCCATCAGCACGTGTAGCTTTAGCAGTCCTGCTTTCACTTCCTCTGTGTTGTGAGTTCTTTCCTCGTTTTTCTCCACCCGTTCCTCTAGTTCGTTAATCCTTGTGTTTACTTTTCCAATTTCCTCTTTGATGGTATTTAGCTGTTCCTTGTTCTCCTGACGGAATCCTCTCACTTCATCCAGGAACAGTTCTAAGCTAGCTATCTCTTCTTCATTCCCTCGTTAGCTTCTCACTGTGCAGCTTTAGCTTTAGCTTTCGTCTCCGTGTAACTTTTTTTTCTTTTCTTTCCCTGAGTGTTGAATAAATCTTAGGGCATCTTCAGCCGATATACCCCCTCTATGCAACTATCATGATATTATATTACTCAAATGAACGGGAGGATTTCTTTCATTTCTTCCGTTTTCACGGGAGCTTCTTTACCGAGCTGCCATCTCTATGGTGTTCCGACCGGAACTCCAGTTTTAGTTTAGTTTAATTTAATTTAGTATAGTTTAATTTAGTTTAGTTTAATTTAGTTTAGTTGTAGTTTAGTTTTAGTTTAGTTTAGTTTAGTTTTAGTTTAAGTTTAGTTTAGTTGTAGGTCAGTTTTAGTTTAGTTTTAGTTTAGTTTAGTTGCAGTTTAGTTTTAGTTTAGTTTAGTTAAGTTTAGTTGTAGTTTAGTTTTACTTTAGTTTAGTTGTAGTTCAGTTTTAGTTTAGTTTAGTTGTAGTTCAGTTTTAGTTTAGTTTAATTTAGTTTAGTTGTAGTTCAGTTTTAGTTTAGTTTTAGTTTAGTTATAGTTTAGTTGTAGTTTAGTTTAATTTTAGTTTAGTTTTGTTGTAGTTCAGTTTTAGTTTAGGTTTAGTTTAATTTTAGTTGTAGTTTAGTTGTAGTTTAGTTTTAATTTAGTTTAGTTTTAGTTTAGTTGTAGTTTAGTTTTAGTTTAGTTTGAGTTTAGTCTTAGTTGTAGTTTAGTTTTAGTTTAGTGTTAGTTGGAGTTTAGTTGGAGTTTTAGTTTAATTTTAGTTTAGTATTAGTTTAGTTGTAGTTTAGTTTTAGTTGTAGTTTTAGTTTAGTTGTAGTTTTGTTTTAGTTTAGTCGTAGTTTAGTTTTAGTTTAATTTTAGTTTTTGTTTAGTTGCAGCTCAGTTTTAGTTTAGTTTTAGTTTAATTTTAGTTTTAGTTCAGTTAAGTTGTAGTTCAGCTTTAGTTTAGTTTTAGTTTAGGTTTAGTTTATTTGTAGTTTGGTTTAGTTTTAGTTCAGTTTTACTTTAGTTTTAGTTGTAGTTTAGTTTTAGTTTAGTTTTGTTGTAGTTTAATTTTAGTTTAGTTGTAGTGTAGTTTTAGTTTAGTTTAGTTTTAGTTTAGTTGTAGTTTACTTTTAGTTTTGGTTTTAGTTTAGTTTAGTTGTAGTTTAGTTGTAGTTTAGTTGTAGTTTAGTTGTAGTTTAGTTTTAGTTTAGTTGTAGTGTAGTTTTGGTTTAGTTTAGTTTAGTTGTAGTTTAGTTTTGGTTTTAGTTTAGTTTAGTTGTAGTTTAGTTTTAGTTTAGTTGTAGTTTAGTTTAGTTGTAGTTTAGTTTTAGTTTAGTTGTAGTTTAGTTGTAGTTTAGTTGTAGTTTAGTTTTAGTTTAGTTGTAGTGTAGTTTTGGTTTAGTTTAGTTTAGTTGTAGTTTAGTTTTGGTTTTAGTTTAGTTTAGTTGTAGTTTAGTTTTAGTTTAGTTGTAGTTTAGTTTAGTTGTAGTTTAGTTTTAGTTTAGTTGTAGTGTAGTTTTAGTTTAGTTGTAGTTTAGTTTAGTTTTAGTTTAGTTGTAGTTGAGTTTTAGTTTAATTTAGTTGTAGTTCAGTTTTAGTTTAGTTTAATTTAATTTAGTTTAGTTGTAGTTCAGTTTTAGTTTAGTTTTAGTTTAAGTTTTAGTTTAGTTTAGTTGTAGTTCAGTTTTAGTTTAAGTTTTAGTTTAGTTTAGTTGTAGTTCAGTTTTAGTTTTAGTTTAGTTATAGTTTAGTTTTAGTTTAATTTTAGTTTAGTTGTAGTTCAGTTTTAGTTTAGGTTTAGTTTAATTTTAGTTGTAGTTTAGTTTCAATTTAGTTTAGTTTTAGTTTAGTTGTAGTTTAGTTTTAGTTTAGTTGTAGTTTAGTTTGAGTTTAGTCTTTGTTTAGTTTTAGTTTAGATGTAGTTTAGTTTAATTTAGTTTGAGTTTAGTCTTTGTTTAGTTTTAATTTAGTTGTAGTTTAGTGTTAGTTTAGTTGTAGTTTAGTTGTAGTTTATTTGTAGTTCAGTTGTAGTTTACTTTAGTTGTAGTTTAGTTGTAGTTTAGTTTAGTTGTAGTTCAGTTGTAGTTTAGTTGTAGTTCAGTTGTAGTTTAGTTGTAGTTCAGTTGTAGTTTAGTCGTAGTTTAGTTTAGTCTTTGTTTAGTTTTAGTTTAGTTGTAGTTTAGTTTAGTTTGAGTTTAGTCTTTGTTTAGTTTTAGTTTAGTTGTAGTTTAGTTTGGTGTGAGTTTAGTTGTAATTTAGTTTTAGTTTAGTTTAGTTTAGTTGTAGTTCAGTTGTAGTTTCGTTTAGTTGTAGTTCAGTTGTAGTTTAGTTGTAGTTCAGTTGTAGTTTAGTCTTAGTTTAGTTTGAGTTTAGTCTATGTTTAGTTTTAGTTTAGTTTGAGTTTAGTCTTTGTTTAGTTTTAGTTTAGTTGTAGTTTAGTTTAGTTTGAGTTTAGTCTTTGTTTAGTTTTATTTTAGTTGTAGTTTAGTTTAGTGTGAGTTTAGTTGTAGTTCAGTTGTAGTTCAGTTGTAGTTTAGTTGTAGTTTAGTTTAGTTTGAGTTTAGTCTTTGTTTAGTTTTAGTTTAGTTGTAGTTAATTTAGTTTGAGTTTAGTCTTTGTTTAGTTTTAGTTTAGTTGTAGTTTAGTTTAGTGTGAGTTTAGTTGTAATTTAGTTTTAGTTGTAGTTTTAGTTTAGTTGTAGTTTAGTCGTAGTTTAGTTTGAGTTTAGTTTGAGTTTAGTCTTTGTTTAGTTTTATTTTAGTTGTAGTTTAGTTTAGTGTGAGTTTAGTTGTAATTTAGTTTTAGTTGTAGTTGTAGTTTAGTTGTAGTTCAGTTGTAGTTTAGTTGTAGTTCAGTTGTAGTATAGTCTTAGTTTAGTTTGAGTTTAGTCTTTGTTTAGTTTTAGTTTAGTTTGAGTTTAGTCTTTGTTTAGTTTTAGTTTAGTTGTAGTTTAGTTTAGTTTGAGTTTAGTCTTTGTTTAGTTTTATTTTAGTTGTAGTTTAGTTTAGTGTGAGTTTAGTTGTAGTTCAGTTGTAGTTTAGTTGTAGTTTAGTTTAGTTTGAGTTTAGTCTTTGTTTAGTTTTAGTTTAGTTGTAGTTAATTTAGTTTGAGTTTAGTCTTTGTTTAGTTTTAGTTTAGTTGTAGTTTAGTTTAGTGTGAGTTTAGTTGTAATTTAGTTTTAGTTGTAGTTTTAGTTTAGTTTAGTTGTAGTTTAGTCGTAGTTTAGTTGTAGTTCAGTTGTAGTTCAGTTGCAGTTCAGTTGTAGTTCAGTTGTAGTTCAGTTGTAGTTTAGTTTTAGTTTAGCTGTAGTTCAGTTGTAGTTCAGTTGTAGTTTAGTTTTAGTTCAGTTGTAGTTCAGTTGTAGTTTAGTTTTAGTTCAGTTGTAGTTCAGTTGCAGTTCAGTTGTAGTTCAGTTGTAGTTTAGTTGTAGTTCAGTTGTAGTTCAGTTGTAGTTTAGTTTTAGTTTAGTTTTAGTTTAGCTGTAGTTCAGTTGTAGTTCAGTTGTAGTTTAGTTTTAGTTCAGTTGTAGTTCAGTTGTAGTTCAGTTGCAGTTCAGTTGTAGTTCAGTTATAGTTCAGTTGTAGTTTAGTTGTAGTTCAGTTGTATTTCAGTTGTAGTTTAGTTGTAGTTCAGTTGTAGTTCAGTTGTAGTTCAGTGGTCTCTTTTCTCTTCTTCTCTGTGCTCCTATTCAAATCAATCCCAGACAGGACTCTGCTGCTTTAGTCTCCATGTTTCCAGGTAGAGTGGGGACCAGAAGACGACTGGAAACCACAAGTGAACACAAGTGACGGAGCAAAAAGTGTCGTATGGAGACAGCACAGAAAACTGAGAGAGACAAAGAAATCCATTTAACATCAATCTGACATTGACAAAGACCAAAACCAAGGGAATTTGATCCAGAATTTTTATCTGTTTTAGTTAGTTTAGTAAACACACAATACAGTTTCAGTTAGTTATGGTTTTTTCTTTGAATTCTAGTTTTTATTTATTTCAGTTAATGAAAATGTTTTTTTTTTTCAGTTCTAGTTTGGTCATTTTGTTAGTTTTGGTTGACGATAATAACCTTGAGTAAACAGTTGTGTTGAATGTGTCTGATTGAATGTCAGTTGTCTGTGGTCAGTAGATGTGTTCTGAGGACAGAACCTGAGCCCAACATTTGGAAGAACCCACATGAACAGCTGAGTTCCATCAAATATGTATTTGGACCATTTGGGTGACCTTTGACCTCTAACTGGACCATTTGGGTGACCTTTGACCTAGAATCTGACCTTGACTCTACACCTTTAGTAGTTCACAGCACTCTGAACACATGACATGTCTGACAACTAAACACTGCAGGCCCAGCAGGAGCAGGGTTCTCACTGGTGTCATGGAACGTCTGGGCCCCTGACGCCGACCCTGGGGGGCCCTGACACTGACCCTGGGGGGGCCTGACACTGACCCTGGGGGGGGGCCCTGACACTGACCCTGGGGGGGCCTGACACTGACCCTGGGGGGCCCTGACACTGACCCTGGGGGGGGCCCTGACACTGACCCTGGGGGGGGCCTGACGCTGTCCCTGGGGGGCCCTGACACTGACCCTGGGGGGGGCCCTGACACTGACCCTGGGGGGGGCCTGACACTGACCCTGGGGGGGCCTGACGCTGTCCCTGGGGGGGGCCCTGACACTGACCCTGGGGGGGCCTGACACTGACCCTGGGGGGCTCTGACACTGACCCTGGGGGGGCCTGACGCTGTCCCTGGGGGGGCCTGACACTGACCCTGGGGGGCCCTGACACTGACCCTGGGGGGGGCCCTGACACTGACCCTGGGGGGGCCTGACACTGACCCTGGGGGGGCCTGACGTGTATAATGGTGTGTGTGTGTGTGTGTATGCTGTGTGTGTGTATAGTGGTGTGTGTGTGTGTGTGTATGCTGTGTGTGTGTGTGTGTGTGTGTGTGTGTGTGTGTATAGTGGTGTGTGTGTATTTTGTGTGTGTGTGTCCAGCTGTAGTTGTGCAGATGGATCACAGGTTTAACAGAAAAACCAGACGTCCTAAACTTCAGTCCCCACTTTTCCTGCAGACTTCAGTGTAAAACTGAACACACAAACACAACATGTGTGACTTCTGTTCTGTGTTCCAGCACATTAACAACATTATACATTCAAATGAATGACAAAAGACCGCTAGCTCGATGCTAACATAAATGGGAAAATCCATAGACATGCTAACGATTAGCATCTTCAGATGGACTTCAGATTTCCAACGTCTTTTAATCTAAGAACAACAGTTTCCATCACAGACAGGTGTGACTGTTCATTAACACAACAGCTGAACATCAAACACTCACACACAAACGTTCTTTGTGTCCACACAAACACAATGACACACACGTGTCTGCTACTTCCTTCCATGTCTGAACTGACTACGGTAACACCCAAAGGACAAAACACACACCACTGACACTGATTACACCACCACAGGACCCCCTGTGACTGCTGAAACAACACAACAACACTGTGTGTGTGTAGTGTGTGTGTGTGTGTGTGTGTAGTGTGACTGTATATATGTGTGTGTGTGTGTGTGTGTGTGTATGTGTGTGTAGTGTGTGTAGTGTGATTTGTAAACTAGCTTAAACTGAGGCTAACCTAGTTTTCCAGATCAGGGGCTCCTCTAGCACACAGCTGTTGGATCTGTGTTGGATCCAGTATTTGATGTGAACTCTCCTTAAATCTCCACAGTACCAGTAGATCATCCACTCACTTGGGTCAGTACTAAGGGTTCAACTCCAGTAAATCAGTAGTGAACTGTGAGCACTACTGCTGGGCCTTTACCGCCCAAATCACCTCCAACAAACTCCGTCTGCACTGACACAAAACCTCCAAAACAATAGTATGTTGAATGAAAGCACTCACCAGCTGGAATCCTCTAATGAACCAGGACCAGGATGGACACAACTCTGGGTCTGTTGGATGCTTTCAGCCTTTGCATTGGGGATTTTCCCGCCGTTGAACTCAGGTTCATGTAAATGTCAGGATAGGTGATTTCTGTCCCAGATCAGTGTTGGTAGAACACTGGTTGTTTGGTAGCTTGGATGGATCCATGTCCAGTCCAGTTGTCTTTAATTTCATATTCCACAGTTTTCTGCTCTGGCTGCAGTTACTGCTATACTCCGCCATGTTGAGCCGCTTTGTTTTTGACACTCAGTCTGACTGAGAGGGGCGTGGCCTGGGGGCGTGGCCTGGGGGGAAGTGACGGATGTGCATTCACTCTACTGATGCACAGAAAGGGTGACTATGGTTACTATGGTTACCATGGTTACTACGGTTACTATGGTGACTATGGGGATTTAACCCTTTGATGCATGAATTATGAGGTCTTTAGTCCAGATTGTTTTTTCTGGGTGTGTTTATTCCTCTTTAATCATGAAAAAAACAACAATTGAAATTTTATATGAAGCTGTTTTTTATGGAGTTACAAAAACACCTACTCAGCTGGACACCATATGTTTAATTTATAAAAAAAAAAAAAAGAAACATGTATTTAAAATGCAATATCAGAAAGTGACATACTGTGTGAAAATTACAAAAAAAAAACTTAAAACAGCTAATCTGATGTTTTCTCACATTTTCGCATACTTTAATACTAGTTATTACTCACTTCGTCTAGATAACATGAAAAAAAAAATTGTGTAAGAAAAGTGCAGAATCAGTGCAGATCAGGTTTATGAAGAACTGCACAGCTGTCTGATCTGGAACTAAAACAACCAAACCCACTCCCTCACCCTCACCTGTCTGGATGGACACACCCCCCCACCCCCCACCCCCCACCCCCAAACCCAGTGCCTGCGGTTTGTGGGCAACTCACTAATCTGCACATCACTAGTGTGTGTGTGTGTGTGTGTGTGTGTGTGTGTGTGTGTGGGGGGGGGGCTTTGTCAGTAGAAGGCTGTGCATGGGGGCCGGTTCACTTTCCCTTTTATTTTACAAAGTGAACCTTTGTTGATCATTGGTGCGTGCAGTCATATGGATCTGAATGAGGACCAATCAGGTGAGAGTGGATCATCTTCCAGGACCCACACTGGAAACACTGTCCTCTGCTGTCCCACAGGTGCAGGACTGAACCGGATCATCCCACAGGTGCAGGACTGAACCGGATCATCCCACAGGTGCAGGACTGAACCGGATCATTTGAACCGGATCATCCTACAGGTGCAGGACTGAACCGGATCATCCCTCAAGGGCAGGACTGAACTGGATCATCAGACTGAACCGGATCAGACGTTCCTTTAATCAGACCGAACCGGATCATCTGAACGGGATCATCCCACAGGTGCAGGACTGAACCGGATTATCTGAACCGGATCATCCCACAGGTGCAGGACTGAACCGGATCATCTGAACTGGATCATCCAACAGGTGCAGGACTGAACCGGATCATCTGGATCATCCTACAGGTGCAGGACTGAACCTGATCATCAGACCGAACCGGATCAGACGCTCCTTTAATCAGACCGGACCGGATCAGAAGCTCCTTTAATCAGACCGAACCGGACCGGATCAGACGCTCCTTTAATCAGACCGAACCGGATCAGACGCTCCTTTAATCAGACCGGACCGGATCAGAAGCTCCTTTAATCAGACCGAACCGGATCAGACGCTCCTTTAATCAGACCGAACCGGATCAGACGCTCCTTTAATCAGACCGGACCGGATCAGACGCTCCTTTAATCAGACCGAACCGGATCAGACCGGACCGGATCAGACGCTCCTTTAATCAGACCGAACCGGATCAGACGCTCCTTTAATCAGACTGCTCCTCTGCTCCTCTTCCCAAAACTGCATCTTCAGTCGCAGGTGAGGTCGTTTTCAGCTGTATCTGTTTTTATTGATATATATTTTGTGTGCTGTGCATGTAAGATTGAGCTTTAGAAGGTTTTATATACCTTACAGTTTAATCTGAAACAGATTTTTAAAAAAAAACAAATAACTGCAGTATCTCACAATATTATTCATTACTTAATTGCTCCACAGCTGTGATGGTGTTCAGAGGTTGAATAATTCATAGTTAATTTCATATCCTACAGTCAGAGAGGAGAAGAAGTGGTGTCAGGGTGAATTTGGTGCACATGGTCCTGTTCATGGTTGACTTGGGAAGGGACATGTTTGTTCCTCAGTCAGATGTGATGACAGCTAGTCCCAACAAAATAACAATAAACTTTAGTGCAGACACAGGTCCATAAACCACAAGCACACAACATACAGACTAAATAAAATGAAAAGAATACAAAAGAATAAAAAGGAGATGAAAAAAATTAAGCACATTATAAAATATACAAACTATAGCACCGATGCTGTCTCAGTTTAGAGGTAAAAGGATAGCAGCTTTTCAGGGGGATAACTAGAGCTTCTCTAATGTGGTTCTCGGATGTATCCAGGTGACACATAAAACTAAACATCAACTGTCTTAGTAGTGCCTCACAAGAGGGCACTCCTGTGGTCGCAAACAGTTGACTGGCACTATGCCACCGAGGGACAGGAAGCAGCAACTTCTGTGCATCATTATCGGCTACTTTGAACCTCTGCAAACTTATTTTCATATAGTTTGACCACAGTTGAGCTGAGTTGAAAATCAGTCAAATGAACAGAATAAGCAAAAAAAAAAATACAAATGAACAAAACAGGCATCAAAGAGAAGAAGAAAACATCAAAATGAACAAAATAAGGATCAAAATGAACGAAAATGAGCGACAAAAGCAAAAAAATGAACAAAATGAAGAAAAAGAGTATCATAATGAACAAAATACAGCCACAAATGAACAATAAATGCGACAAAATGAACAAAATACATGAGAAAACAAACAACCACTAGCAAAAAAAAAAAAAAAAAAAATCAGGATAATGAACAAAAGCAAAAAAATGAACAAAAATTAAAAAAGAGCATCATAATGAACAAAATACAGCCACAAATGAACAATAAATGCAACAAAAAGAACAAAATACATGAGAAAATAAACAACCACTGGCAAAAAAAGAGAAAAAAATCAGGATAACAGGGCTCGTGACTGCGACTGAATTACGGTCGCATGCGCCTGAGAATTTCGGTAGTGCGACTGTTTTTGAGATTACGATCGCACGGTGCGCCAATAAAAAAATGAGCGAAAATTAATACGTGCGCCTAGAATAATGGCTGCAGAAGTAACTCGTCAGCTGAAAATAAACAAGCTCCACGCCCCGCTGACTGAAGCGGAAAATCTAGTCCCCGCCCCCTCGCGTGCGCAGGCGGCATAAACAAAGGGATCAAATAACTCCACCGACGTTTGAAACAATCTCCCGCCAAACCCGGTCTGTAGCCCTGGCGTTGTTCCAAGTATTTTCCCATGACGTAATGTATCCTGCAAGTCAGATGATCATGTTGCGCGAATCAACTTGCTACACGATCAGCTGACCGTAAAGGCGTCCATACACTGTGCGATTATTTCGATCGTTGCACGCAGCTCCATCTCAAACTGTGCGAATCAGTCGTACAGTCAGGCTCACGATTCCTGTTCTCACACTGTACGGACCGACGCTCGTATGCGACCTGACTGCTCACACTGTAGGACCATACACCAGAGGACGCGCCACACTGTAGGACCATACACCACAGGACGCACCACACGTTCGAGTGTTGTATCCGGAAATACAACGTTAAAATATCAAGGAATCCGTAAAAGCGCATAGACGATTGTGTATTGGCATGAGCCACGAAATGGTAGTGCTAAACAAAAACCAACGAGCTGCTTTGGTAACATGTGCCATTATCTGTGAGGAATGAAAACAGAAGAAAAGTCAACGATGTGTTTGGTGCAGGCATTGGTTGTCCAGACGTGGACAGTATGGGCTGTCATCCTACAGCAAAGAGAACTAGAGGTAAGCTGCAACAGCTAAACTGCACTAGGACAACAGCCAGCTACTGTTAGCTTGTACACTACTGTACGCGTCTGTGTTCACACATGCTCAGTGTGAGAATTTGCGGCACATCGGTTCGTGACACTGCTTTGACAGTACGATACACTCACGAGGAGCGAGTAGGATTTCAAACAGCTCCGTTTTCCTTGCGAACACACGATTGCTGGTCGTCAGGTGGTCGTGAGGTGCTAATCGCTTCTCTTTAGCCCATGTACACTGCACGAAGCACGACACACGATTAGAGGCACATCTGGCCCGATCCCAGAAATAGTCGCACGAGTGAGAAATCGTCTCTAAACTCGCACAGTGTAAGGCCGCCTTAACCAGCGAATCGAGGGGCTAATGAATAAACGACAAGCGGTATCCAGACGTGTACATGATTCGTCAAAAGTTTGACTTGACTTCAGGCGTGGTGTAGACCACAGTGACTAAGGGCCTTTAGGCCATGAAATAAAAAAGTTGGTTGTTGCAAATAATGGTGTGATTCGTCTTTCTTCTCCAAGAACCAACTAAAGTATATACCACACATTGACAATTGTTTTGCACCTGTGTTAATGTCAGCTTTTTCTTTCATACTCTATTCAAATACTTTATTCTAGGTTGTTAACATTGCTTAAATACATATAGGAATATTACTTGGTATGGCCAAGAGTTTTGCTTGTTCTCCAAATTTTTTATATAATAGTGGTGCGCCTAGATTTTAGCCTGTGCTCCTAACTTTTTAGGGTTAGGAGCACAGTGCTCCTAGGTCAAAAAGTTAATTTTGAGCCCTGGGATAATGAACAAAATAAGCAAAAAAATGAACAAAAATTTAAAAAGAACATCATAGTGAACAAAATACAGCCACAAATGAACAATAAATGCAACAAAATGAATAAGCAGTTTTCAGCAGGGAGTAGAATTCAGCACAAGAGTCGTCTGCACACCGACTACTGTAGCATTATTATAGCTATGTTTGTCACTTTTAGTCACTTTAACAATCAGTCAGTCAATCAGTTTATTTCTGTCGCACTTTATACCAACCCAAAGAACACCAAAGTGCTTTCCATCTAAAAACTTGATGCCATTCTCAGACAGAACAGTTGAGTGAAGACACAGCACAGACCGGAAACCACAGAGCGTCTCAGATCTAAAGGTTTAACCACACACTGAACACGTCTGTCTGGAAACTTTCAACAAATCCTGTTTTATTCTTCTGTTATCTGATCCGATTTTTTTCCTGTCCTCTGTGGTTTAATCCATCATCTCCAGTCTTTTAATGGAACCCCAACCTTAACTGACAGTTCATGGACGTTTTGTTCAGGGTTACACGTAAATTTGAGCCGTTCAGGTTGTGTTTAGCATGGAAGTGAATGTGTGTCATCAGAGTTTGAATTATAAAAGCCACTGAATTTCTAGCACTGATTTATTTTATTTTTTTTGCACTGAAATTAAGTATCTGAATTGTTTGTCTCTGATTTAACTATGTTCATAAATTTAGAATTAAAAAAAATTCAGGTGCAAAAAATTCAGATACATAATTTCAGTGCAAAACAATCAGTGCTAGAAATTCAGTGGCTTTTATAATTCAAAATCTGATGACACACATTTACTTCCATACCAAACCACCTAAAATCACCCCAAAAATGACCAAAAAAAACACCTAAAAATCACCCAAAAATGGCATGTGTTGAAAGAAAATGGGAGAAAGTGTGCCACAGAGTTTTGTGCAGACGTATGTCAGTCTATCGTCCACCACACTCCTTCCTCCTCCGTCTGTTTCACACACAGTCGTTCAGTTCACAGTGGTGCACACACTGCACTGCTCTGAAGTCAAGTGGACTCAAACTCAGTGGGACTTCAATCCTACACACTGTCTCATATGTTCTGGTTTGGTTCGAAACTGAAAAACTTTTGACAGTCTATATTTAAATTTCTTTCTGATGTAACAGGGTCTCATATTGAACCTGAGGCAACAATTGTAATATTTATTTAATATATATCACATTCTTTTAACCAAAAATCTAATTTCCTTCACCACTCTTCTAGCTCGTAGACTACTACGACTAAAATGAACAGATAAATAACCTCCAACATTTAAATCTTGGTTTCTGGATCTTTTAAATCATTTAACATTGAAAAAAATCAGATATTCTATAAAAGGATGTGCCAATAACTTTTTCAGCACCTGGAACCTGTTCTGAAATCACATAAAAGAGGCCGATCCACCACTTACTCCAGAGGAGTCGGATTAATACGAGTATGTGACCAATATCTGTGTCATTCATTTATTTATTTATTTTATTATTATTATTATTATTATTATTATTATTATTATTATTATTATTATTATTGTCAATTATCTTTTCTTCTTTTTTTTTTTGGTGCAACAGGGTGGGAATGTTCATGGGTTTGGGTTAAAAAAAACAACAACAAAAAAAACAATGACTGTATTATGCTTGTCTGTTACTACATACGCAATAAAAACACTTTGAACAAAAATAAAAATCACCTAAAAATGACCAAACTGGACTCAGTGGAATATCTGCAGCTTGAGAACAGGCGTGTAGTCATCGGACATGGTCACTATCAGAGTTACAGATTACAGATTTCTTTATTGTCATTTGACAGCACACAGTACAGCAAACAAGATTTCGATCAATGATTAGGGACATCGGGCCGTTGCAACTGGCGCGCCAACAACACTGAGCCCTTTTCTTTGAAATTTGCAGTGAAGAACAAGACAATGCAAAGCACAAATATAAGACATCATACAGTTTTCACGTAGTACACGTGGACACATGTTGGAATTTTTTCATGGATCTGAAAGGAATTTGGGCAATAGGGTGAAAAAAACAAAAAAGGGTAGACAGAAGACGAGATTTAGTTACACCTAAACCACCTGAAAAATCACCCAAAAATGAACAAAAAACCACAAAAATGACCAAACTGGACTCAGTGGAATATCTGCAGTTTGATAACAAGCGTGCAGTCATCGGACATGGTATCAGAGTTACACCTAAACCACCTAAAAACCACCTAAAAATCACCCAAAAACCACCTAAAAATCACCCAAAAATGACCAAACTGGACTCAGTGGAATATCTGCAGTTTGATAACAAGCGTGTAGTCATCGGACATGGTATCAGAGTTACACCTAAACCACCTAAAAACCACCTAAAAATCACCTAAAAATCACCCAAAAATGACCAAACTGGACTCAGTCGAATATCTGCAGCTTGATAGTAGGCGTGTACTCATCGGACATGGTGGCTTTCAGAGTTATACCATCGCTTTTGTAAGTGATTTGCCCATTGCTGGCTTTGCCTCTGGTAAATGGGCCAGAATCGTAATACATCTTGTTAAACAGGTGTTGATTACACGGTGTGTATCGGTCAAAGATTCCCACTGCGAACCAGTTGGAAGAGGTAACGTAGCTGTAAGGCACAGAGTACATGACGGCGAGCCTCTTGGTTTCCCCTGAACCCTCCTTCTTAATGTCGTACATGATGACGCCCACAGACCCAGATGTGGCCCAGTCTGTCTTGACGAACACGCCGCCGCCGACCTCAGAAGGGACGATCACAGGCGTCAGAGGCTCGCTACAATGTCCATAGTCTTCATAGTTTCTAGAATAGACAAGAGTAAAATAATGTGATTCTCCTCAGATCAGAATGAATGAACTCAGACACAAACGGACTAAAGTCTGTGGACCCGTTGAATCCAGGTGTTTGTGTTCGGACGGGGCTCTGGGATCCAAGACTATAAGGACTAATGTCAGAATACACTTGGATATTACCACCAAAACCACCTAAAGATCACCAAAACCCACAAAAAACCACCTAAAGATCACCAAAACCCACAAAAAAACCACCTAAAGATCACCAAAACCCACAAAAAAACCACCTAAAGATCACCAAAACCCACCAAAAACCACCTAAAGATCACCAAAACCCACAAAAAACCCCAAAACCAGCTAAAAATCACCTTCTTATACTTAATAATAAATGTGGATGTAAGTTCAGTCCAAACCATCTGAGTCATTTTACAAACAAACAGCAGAACTGAACCAAACCAACCAACGCACTCAGATCCATCCCATAATATCCAACTGTATTCTGACATTAGTCCTGATTGTTTGGTGTGAACTCAAAGCCCTGGACTCCACGGTCCACAGACTGGCCTTGGTATTCCTGCAGCTCCGTCCTTTATCCCACAGGTGCAGTTGTTTGTTTACCTGCTGGACCGGTTTCCTCAACAGCCAATCAGAAACCTCACATCAACATCATGTGACGCTTCTGACCGAGCCTACAGGAAGTAAGTGAGACCGGTCCAGCAGGTCCACAAAGCACCACCAGCCCTGTCCAGGAAAGGAAGGAGCTCCAGTTTGGCTTTGTTTGGTTTTCTACAAATAATCCAATGATTCCATACCTGGGATTACTGAGGGTGCGGTCTTTGCACTGATTTTCAATCCAGATGACGCACTGGCGATACGTGGGAATGGCGTTAGCGATAGCTTGACCAAGAGCGATGGCCGCCGCCAGAGCTGCAGCTGCTGCTCCCCATCCCACTGGCACAACCATGGACTCTGCCGACATACTGGATCTGTTCAAAAGGAGACAAGAGGACGGATAAGAGGAGGGAAAAGAGGACGGAAAAGAGGACGGATAAGAGGAGGGAAAAGAGGATGGACAAGAGGATGGAAAAGAGGAGGGAAAAGAGGATGGACAAGAGGAGGGAAAAGAGGACGGAAAAAAGGAGGGAAAAGAGGGATAAGAGGACGGATAAGAGGATGGAAAAGAGGACGGATAAGAAGAGGGAAAAGAGGGATAAGAGGAGGGATAAGAGGATGGACAAGAGGACGGAAAAGAGGACGGATAAGAGGAGGGAAAAGAGGGATAAGAGGACGGATAAGAGGAGGGAAAAGAGGATGGATAAGAGGACGGAAAAGAGGATGGATAAGAGGACGGAAAAGAGGACGGATAAGAGGAGGGAAAAGAGGGATAAGAGGACGGATAAGAGGAGGGATAAGAGGATGGACAAGAGGACGGAAAAGAGGACGGAAAAAAGGAGGGAAAAGAAGGTTCTGTTCCTAACCCTAACCCTCCAGAGGTGGAACAGAAGAAAGGGGGAACATTCCAGAACAGGGGGAACATTCCAGAACAGGGGAACATTCCAGAACAGGGGGAACGTACCTGCTTCGAACACCTGAGAGAGACAAGCACAAACTGACAGACCAATGTTCAGTATTTAAAGTGTTGAGGAGGGGCGGGGACAGGGGCGGGGCTGACGTCAGCGCTGACGCTGAAGTATGACACTCACAGATATGAGTAAATGTCCTGGAGCTTCATGTCAAAGGGTCCGGACTCCCAAAACCGTGGCCTGGGCCTTTTTCCACGTTTCACGTTCACATGTACACAGTGACATGAGTGGAAATGCATGAAGTCCACTCCCACTGAACAGCTGGAGTTCACAGGGTTCACTGGACTGTAAACCAGCTGAAGACCACTGGGGTCCAGACCACAACCAGGAAGGACCACCATATTAGTCCTGGTCCAGGTCTGTGCACTGGCTTCCTGTGGCTCAGAGAACAGACTTTAAAACAGCTGTGCTGGTCTAGAAGTCTGTCCATGGTCTAGAACCAAAGTCCATCTGGGACATGTCGGTCCCGTATGAACCATCTGGGACCCTGAGAACCTCATGGACTGGTCTGAGAACCTCAGGGACTTTAAATACATGTTTCTTTGATTCATAAATTAAACCCATGGTGTCCAGATGAGTGGACATGTTTGGAACGCCACAAAAAATAGGTTCGTTTAAAAAAAAAAAAATCATTTGCATTGTTTTTTTCATGAGTAAAGAGGAATAAAAACACTGAAGAAAAAAATATGGACTAAGGTTCTGATAATTCATGCATGAAAGGGTTAAAAGTGTGAGCGCTGAAGGAAGAACAGATGTGGAATATGTGTTGGTTCATCCTCTGAGGAGTGAAGGAAGAACAGATGTGGAATATGTGTTGGTTCATCCTCAGGAGTGTGGGAACAGCTGAAGGTCCAGTTCAGATGGACCACATGCTGAGGCTCTTGATGGTGGACTGGACTGTTGACCTGCTGAAACTCCAGAGGTTAGACCAGTGTGAGTGTGAGCCCAGTTCCAGACTGTTGAGTTCTGTCACAGTTCAAACCCGAAACCAACAGTTCAAATGCACCTTTAATCCATGAGTCATGAGGCAGAAGGATGGACTTGTACAACACACTCACTCTGTTTATTCAGTCCAAACTGGTCCAAACCCATCAGCTGTCAAATGTTAGACAGCAATAATCCAGCTGAAAGCATTCAACAAAGTACTACCAAGTAAGAAACAAACCAAGTGCACAATTCAGGAGAGGACTCACAATCTGAGAGGTTTTGGAGATTTGACACGACCCACATTTGGAACCACTGTAAATGTTTTTGTCTGTATCAAGGTTTGAACAGTTTTGGATTTTTCATTCTAGTTTAGTTTGATTTAGTTTGGAGTGTTTTTTTTTTTTTTTTTTTTTTTTTTTTTTCTCTAATTCAGTTAATTTTAGTTCGTTTTTAGAGCAGGTTTGATAGTTTTTATTAGTTTTCATTTTTTTCTAAATGCTTCATTTTAGTTTAGTTTTAGTTTAGTTGTAGTTTAGTTTTAATTTAGTTTTTGTTTAGTTTAGTTTTAGTTTAGTTTTAGCTTAGTTTAGTTTTAGCTTAGTTTTAGTTAAGTTTAGTTGTAGTTTAGTTTTAGTTTAGTTTTAATTTAGTTCAGTTGTAGTTCAGTTGTAGTTCAGTTGTAGTTCAGTTGTAGTTTAGCTCAGTTGTAGTTCAGTTGTAGTTCAGTTGTAGTTTAGTTCAGTTGTAGTTCAGTTGTAGTTTAGTTCAGTTGTAGTTCAGTTGTAGTTTAGTTGTAGTTCAGTTGTAGTTCAGTTGTAGTTCAGTTGTAGTTTAGTTGTAGTTCAGTTGTAATTCAGTTGTAGTTCAGTTGTAGTTTAGTTTAGTTGTAGTTCAGTTGTAATTCAGTTGTAGTTCAGTTGTAGTTTAGTGCAGTTGTAGTTCAGTTGTAGTTTAGTTGTAGTTCAGTTGTAATTCAGTTGTAGTTCAGTTGTAGTTTAGTTCAGTTGTAGTTCAGTTGTAGTTTAGTTCAGTTGTAGTTCAGTTGTAGTTTAGTTCAGTTGTAGTTCAGTTGTAGTTCAGTTGTAGTTCAGTTGTAGTTCAGTTGTAGTTTAGTTCAGTTGTAGTTCAGTTGTAGTTCAGTTGTAGTTCAGTTGTAATTCAGTTGTAGTTCAGTTGTAGTTTAGTTGTAGTTTAGTTCAGTTGTAGTTCAGTTGTAGTTTAGTTGTAGTTCAGTTGTAGTTTAGTTCAGTTGTAGTTTAGTTGTAGTTTAGTTGTAGTTTAGTTGTAATTCAGTTGTAGTTCAGTTGTAGTTCAGTTGTAGTTTAGTTCAGTTGTAGTTCAGTTGTAGTTTAGTTTTAGTTCAGTTGTAGTTTAGTTCAGTTGTAGTTCAGTTGTAGTTCAGTTGTAGTTTAGTTGTAATTCAGTTGTAGTTCAGTTGTAGTTCAGTTGTAGTTTAGTTGTAGTTCAGTTGTAATTCAGTTGTAGTTCAGTTGTAGTTCAGTTGTAGTTTAGTTCAGTTGTAGTTTAGTTGTAGTTCAGTTGTAGTTTAGTTGTAATTCAGTTGTAGTTCAGTTGTAGTTTAGTTGTAGTTCAGTTGTAGTTTAGTTCAGTTGTAGTTCAGTTGTAGTTTAGTTGTAGTTCAGTTGTAGTTCAGTTGTAGTTCAGTTGTAGTTCAGTTGTAGTTCAGTTGTAGTTTAGTTCAGTTGTAGTTCAGTTGTAGTTTAGTTGTAGTTCAGTTGTAGTTTAGTTGTAGTTCAGTTGTAATTCAGTTGTAGTTCAGTTGTAGTTTAGTTCAGTTGTAGTTCAGTTGTAGTTCAGTTGTAGTTCAGTTGTAATTCAGTTGTAGTTCAGTTGTAGTTCAGTTGTAGTTTAGTTCAGTTGTAGTTCAGTTGTAGTTTAGTTGTAGTTCAGTTGTAATTCAGTTGTAGTTCAGTTGTAGTTCAGTTGTAGTTCAGTTGTAGTTTAGTTGTAGTTCAGTTGTAGTTCAGTTGTAATTCAGTTGTAGTTCAGTTGTAGTTTAGTTTAGTTGTAGTTCAGTTGTAGTTCAGTTGTAGTTCAGTTGTAATTCAGTTGTAGTTCAGTTGTAGTTCAGTTGTAGTTTAGTTCAGTTGTAGTTCAGTTGTAGTTTAGTTGTAGTTCAGTTGTAGTTCAGTTGTAGTTTAGTTCAGTTGTAGTTCAGTTGTAGTTCAGTTGTAGTTTAGTTCAGTTGTAGTTCATTTGTAGTTTAGTTCAGTTGTAGTTCAGTTGTAGTTCAGTTGTAGTTTAGTTCAGTTGTAGTTCAGTTGTAGTTCAGTTGTAATTCAGTTGTAGTTCAGTTGTAGTTCAGTTGTAGTTTAGTTTAGTTGTAGTTCAGTTGTAATTCAGTTGTAGTTCAGTTGTAGTTCAGTTGTAGTTCAGTTCAGTTGTAGTTCAGTTGTAGTTTAGTTGTAGTTCAGTTGTAGTTCAGTTGTAGTTCAGTTGTAGTTCAGTGGTCTCTTTTCTCTTCTTCTCTGTGCTCCTATTCAAATCAATCCCAGACAGGACTCTGCTGCTTTAGTCTCCATGTTTCCAGGTAGAGTGGGGACCAGAAGACGACTGGAAACCACAGTGAACACAAGTGACGGAGCAAAAACCAAAGACCAAAACGAAGGGAATTTGAGCCAGAATTTTTTTTATGTTTTAGTTAGTTTTGTAAACACACAATACAGTTTCAGTTAGTTATGTTTTTTTTCTTTTAATTCATTCATTCATTCATTCATTTTCTTCCGCTTTACCCAGGGCCGGGTCACGGGGGTAACAGTCTAAGCAGGGATGCCCAGACTTCCCTCTCCTCAGACTCCTCCTCCAGTTCTTCCGGGGGGACCCCGAGGTGTTCCCAGTCCAGCCCACAGACATAGTCTCTCCAACGTGTCCTGGGTCTTCCCTGAGGTCTCCTCCCGGTGGGACATGCCCGGAACACCTCCCCAGGGAGGCGTCCAGGAGGATCTGAAACAGATGCCCGAGCCACCTCCGCTGGTTCCTCTGGATGTGGAGGAGCAGCGGCTCTACTCCGAGCTCCTCCCTGGTGACTGAGCTCCTCCCCCTATCCCTAAGGGTGCGCCCACCCACCCTGCGGAGGAAACTCATTTGGACCGCTTGTATCTGGGATCTGGTCCTTTTGGTCCTGACCCAAAGCTCATGACCATAGGTGAGGGTAGGAACGTAGACTGACCGGTAAATCCAGAGCTTCTCCTCTCGGCTCAGCTCCTTCTGAACCACGACAGACCGGTACAGCGACCGCATCACTGCAGACGCTGCACCGATCCATCTGTCAATCTAACGCTCCATCCTTCCCTCACTGTGAACCAGACCCAGATACTTAAACTCCTCCACTGGGGGCAAAGACTCTCCACCGACCCGGAGAGGGCAGACCACCTTTTTTATGGTCTTTTAAGTCTAGTTTTTATTTATTTCAGTTCATGAAAATGTTTTTTCGTTCTAGTTTTAGTCATTTCATTAGTTTTGGTTAACGATAATAACCTTGGTGTGTGTGTGCAGTGAAACTGGAACAGTTTGAACATCCAACACAAACAACACCCAAGTATGCACTGATTTCAAGTGTTCTATAAAAACATGGTGTGGTCCCAGTGTAAAGATGGAGGCTCTGAACACTGCTGTTCCATAAATGTTCTGTCTTCTGTGTTCCCTCTGCTATCCCGTCCACTAAGGCCCTGACTAAACACCTAGTGTCTTTTTCACACACTTGTGGAATGTCAAAAACATGTCATCCAGTTTGTTGTTTTTTTCTGCTCTCCCATCCAACCCCCCCCACCCCCCACCCCCCCTTCACTGAACCCATGTGTGGGCCTCTGCCTTTAATGACCTGTCACTCACATGGAAACATTCTTGGATTGATTCCAGGAAATGAACCCTTCTGGGTCCACAGAAGTAGTTCTGCTGCCTCTATCTGGAACCAACAGGTGTGGACCAGTACTGTGGAATCCACCTGTGGGCGCCCAACCCAACACACCCTGTCTTTAGTTTTTTTCCACCGGATCTGTACATGGACATTGGGTACGGTTACATGATGTTTTTTTAAATCCGATATATTTTTACAGAAGAAATTAATTCAGAACTAAAGTCTTTTCTCTTCTGTTTCCATGGAAACGTTAAACCTGAATAAAGGTTTACATGACATATTAATGAGGTCAATAAGTGAGCAGCAGGGTTTGTGCTGCAGTGCTCACGTTGCTTTGTTCTGGCAGCCCTTCTGTTAGTTTAGCTTAGCCCTTCTGTTAGTTTAGCTTAGCTCTTCTGTTAGCTTAGCTCTTCTTTTAGCTTAGCTTAGCCCTTCTGTTAGCTTAGCTCTTCTGTTAGCTTAGCCCTTCTGTTAGCTTAGCTTAGCTCTTCTGTTAGCTTAGCTAAGCCCTTCTGTTAGCTTAGCTTTGCATAGTCAGTGCATTTCCGTGGTCACACATATCCAGTTTTTTAAAGGTGATTTGTCGTCTTTTGTCGGTGATTTTGTCAAATCCGATTCTCTCTAATTATTTCTTTAGATCTGCGACTTACTGCACTCATACAATCTGTGGACTGTTGTGTTGGTGGAAGTTGGAAAATCTTTTTGTTGGAGGGATGCATGCGCTAAATTAGCTTTGCTTTAGCGTTTTAGCTTTGCATTAGTTTTTATTTCCCGGATTTTCTTCCTGCAGTAAGTCACATGACCATGATCTGAGCCTCAGTTTGTGATCATATTGACCCCAGCGGACTAAAGGAATGATTAGGAGAACTGAACTGACCCAAATCACTCCTAAAATACTACAAATCACCTCTAAAAGCCTGGCTACGTCTGAGCAGAGGAATGAAGCCATTATGCTAAGCTAGGCTAAGATAAGCTAACGTTAGGGCTGCAGTTCAAACTGTTTGTCCCACTTGTGGAACTCATTAGTTCAGGACAAATGAATGAATCCAAAGCCAGTGTTGAACTGTTCCTTCAGGGTTTTCCAGGCTGGTAGATCCCATCAGAATATTCCACTGGAACGCTTTGGGAAGACTAGACTGCAGTGCAGATTCTTCCACCAGCGCAGAATGTGTGCGTCATCGCCACAGGACAAGACACTGAGCATGTGCAGAATGGAAGGAATAAAGTCCAAACGGAATAAAGGCTTTACATGTCCAGGAAGAATTTGGAGCGCAGTTAAAAGAGGATTAAACCACTGACTTTAGTCAGGTTTAAATTTAATCTGAACTTTTCTGTTTCAACTGGAATAAGGTGTTTACATGGACATCTGAAATAGGATCCAACCTGTGGTCACATGAAACCAGGAAGAACAGTTGTCATGGAAACGCACAGATTTTCTCCTACATCATCAGAACCAGACCAAAATTAAAAGACGTAGAAAATATACACTAAGGTGGTCCAAAAAAAGTTTTTCAGATTCTCTGGATTCGAACCCTGCATTTGGTTCCATATGTGGCCAAATTACTTCAGTCCAATTTTGATGTAAATTCATGAATATTCAGAGGTGTCCCAGACAGGTGCGGATGTCTCTGTATACTCTAACAGAACTGTCCAAGTGAATAAGGCAGATTAGAAGAATCTGTCATTTTATTCTCCAAATCAAACTGACACTCATAAAAATGTTCCTTAGAAAGTCCAACAACCACTGTTGGTTTATTGAAATGACCAAAAATGTTCCTGTGTTCTTTGACAACTTGTTGCCAGTACTGTCTGTGATCTGCATTTTTGGTTCGACTACAGTTGAAGTCTGGAATAAGCTCCGCCCCTCTGTCAGTGACATCACTGACAGCTTTAGTGGAATGCCCAGTTTTCTCCTCCTTCTGAAAGTCTGCATCATCAGCCCAGTCTACTGGAGGAACTGTTCAGAATGTTTGTGGCAGATCCAAAGGTTCAAACAAACACCTGGTGCTGGTGGAGACAAAAGCCCTGATCTGCTTCCCTTCACAATCTGATGGATTAAGGACATCCCAACGCTGTCAAACTCATGTCAGTTCAGTTCCATATTCAGTTCAGTCTGATCTGCAGTGGACCCAAGCAGAAAAATAAGAACAGAATAAACTATAAATAATGACAACTGACAACTTATGTCTGTGTTTTAGTGTAAAAAAAACAAACAAAAAAACATTAAATTATGAAAATACTTACTTTTATAAACTATCCAAATAAAAAAAAAAAAAACTGAAAAAACAAAAATTTAAATGAAAAAAACATAAGAAAATGTAGTGTAATTTTCTCAGTCTTCTTCCTCCACTTCTCATTAGTCCATGTGCATTCTGGATCAGATCTCCAAAGACACTAAACACTGAGGAACAGGAAGAAAAGAGTTCAAACTGGACTGAATTTAATACAGACATTTCAGGTTGGACACATTTGTTCAGGTTAGTCACATTTTATTGGTACAGGAGAGTTTGGAAATGGAAAGAGTTTCACTTTTAATGTGATTCTTTGCACTAAAAGAAAAAGAAAACTTAAGTTGTTAATTTAAGAATTTTTGGGGGCTTAATTCAAGGTTTTTTGCTAAATTTGAGATTTTTTTTTTTTTTTTTTTGCTTAATTGAAGGTTTTTTTTTACTTAATTGAAGATTTTTTTTTTTCTTTTTTGCTTTATTCAATTCCAGACTGTGGAATTTTTGCACTTGGTAAAAACATCCCAGGGGCTGAACTGGACCCTTTGGGGGGACACATTTGGGCCCAGGACGCATGTTTGACAGCCCTGCTTTAGTGGAACCCACAGAACCTTCATTTTCCATCATGTTGTCGACCATCACCTGCTTCTGCTCTGGAGTCACAGAATGGACCACAACCACTTCTACACTCCAGTTCCACAGATGTGGGCGGAGTTACTTCATCCATATATTTACTCCAGTTCCACAGATGTGGGCGGAGTTACTTCATCCATATATTTACTCCAGTTCCACAGATATGGGCGGAGTTACTTCATCCATATATTTACTCCAGTTCCACAGATGTGGGCGGAGTTACTTCATCCATATATTTACTCCAGTTCCACAGATGTGGGCGGAGTTACTTCATCCATATATTTACTCCAGTTCCACAGATGTGGGCGGAGTTACTTCATCCATATATTTACTCCAGTTCCACAGATGTGGGCGGAGTTACTTCATCCATATATTTACTCCAGTTCCACAGATGTGGGCGGAGTTACTTCATCCATATATTTACTCCAGTTCCACAGATGTGGGCGGAGTTACTTCATCCATATATTTACTCCAGTTCCACAGATGTGGGCGGTGTTACTTCATCCATATATTTACTCCAGTTCCACAGATGTAGGCGGAGTTACTTCATCCATATATTTACTCCAGTTCCACAGATGTGGGCGGAGTTACTTCATCCATATATTTACTCCAGTTCCACAGATGTGGGCGGAGTTACTTCATCCATATATTTACTCCAGTTCCACAGATGTGGGCGGAGTTACTTCATCCATATATTTACTCCAGTTCCACAGATGTGGGCGGAGTTACTTCATCCATATATTTACTCCAGTTCCACAGATGTGGGCGGTGTTACTTCATCCATATATTTACTCCAGTTCCACAGATGTGGGCGGAGTTACTTCATCCATATATTTACTCCAGTTCCACAGATGTGGGCGGTGTTACTTCATCCATATATTTACTCCAGTTCCACAGATGTAGGCGGAGTTACTTCATCCATATATTTACTCCAGTTCCACAGATGTGGGCGGAGTTACTTCATCCATATATTTACTCCAGTTCCACAGATGTGGGCGGAGTTACTTCATCCATATATTTACTCCAGTTCCACAGATGTGGGCGGAGTTACTTCATCCATATATTTACTCCAGTTCCACAGATGTGGGCGGAGTTACTTCATCCATATATTTACTCCAGTTCCACAGATGTGGGCGGAGTTACTTCATCCATATATTTACTCCAGTTCCACAGATGTGGGCGGAGTTACTTCATCCATATATTTACTCCAGTTCCACAGATGTGGGCCGAGTTACTTCATCCATATATTTACTCCAGTTCCACAGATGTGGGCGGAGTTACTTCATCCATATATTTACTCCAGTTCCACAGATGTGGGCCGAGTTACTTCATCCATATATTTACTCCAGTTCCACAGATGTGGGCGGTGTTACTTCATCCATATATTTACTCCAGTTCCACAGATGTGGGCGGAGTTACTTCATCCATATATTTACTCCAGTTCCACAGATGTGGGCCGAGTTACTTCATCCATATATTTACTCCAGTTCCACAGATGTGGGCGGTGTTACTTCATCCATATATTTACTCCAGTTCCACAGATGTAGGCGGAGTTACTTCATCCATATATTTACTCCAGTTCCACAGATGTGGGCGGAGTTACTTCATCCATATATTTACTCCAGTTCCACAGATGTGGGCGGAGTTACTTCATCCATATATTTACTCCAGTTCCACAGATGTGGGCGGAGTTACTTCATCCATATCTTTCTAGCTGAATCCCTCAAACCTTGGTTTTGATAGTACTGCTCTTCTCTTCCAGGTCAGCTCGTCTTCCGGCTTTTTCTTCCGCATTTTTCCTAAATCCTCTTTTGAGTGAATAAACCTAATGCAGGGTTCGAGTGGAACTGATCTGAAACTGTATTTTTGACAGGATTGTTGGACCACCCTTCCTCCCAGCTTTCCTGTTCCAAACAGGGTGCACAGGTGAGGGAGGAGGTCCAGGGTCTCAGATATCCCATAATAATTCTTTCTTCCAACCATGATGCTTTCAGATGAACAGAAACAGCTGGAGCGGAGGCATTTGTTCTGGTTAAACAGTGAACGCACCCGTTAGCAAATACTCTTCCTGTGCTTGAAAATGAACGATCCAGCCACTGTGGATAAAGAAGAAGAACTGAGTGGAACCACAAAAACACACAGTCTGGTCCAGTCTGGGTCTAGTCTGGGTCCAGTCTGGGTCCAGTTTGGGTCCAGTCTGGGTCCAGCCTGGTCCAGTCTGGGTCCAGTCTGGGTCCAACATGTTCAATCTGGCTTCAGTTTTATACAAAACAAATCATAAAAACTGAACTGAAGTCAACATTTTCATCTAAACTATTTTCATTTCTAATTTAATGTAAAACAAAGCAATAAATGACAGACTTATAAATACAATTATTCTGATGTTCATGAGATTCAATATAAAATAAATTTACCAGTAAGACATGATTTATCATAAAGTCATTTGGTAATTAAATATGGACAGATATGGACTCTGGAAATTATTTTTTTTAGACTGAAGTCCTCCTGCCCAGACTAGAATGGACTGATTACTAATTTAAACTTAGATATCTCAGATAATTGACTTCTTTTCAACTATTTATTGAGTACTTGCTGATACTGAGTACTGATCCTAGTCCTTAATAATCCCATTCCAGTTGTTCGTTCCTTTTGTAAATGTGCTTTATTGTCGTTGTCATTAGTCTGACTGGAACAAAGTGCTGCTACTGACATTTAATGTGTTGGAATGAGCGTTTGTCAGTTAATCCACCAGGGGGCACCGCTCTGAATTAACCATACTGGACAAATACCACGAAGAAGAGGAAAGTTTAATGAAGAAGAAGAAAGTCAGTAATACCAAACCTGTAGACGACAGAGGAACACTACTGTGATACTAATGTTAGTGTTTTCTCTGTAAGCTTTAAAAGTTTAGCTTCAGCAGGAAGAGAAAAGACAAATGAGGGATCAGTTTGGTTTGCACGTGAATGAGCGGCAACTTCCCACAAGTGACGTGTTCAGTGTGAATTCGTAAAAAATCGTAAATGTTGGGGTGAGTTGGATCTCTGTCGGCAGCGCTCTTCAGTAGTGGAGACCGTATTTGTTCTTTTCCTTGGTTATCGCTCGCACATTTTCGATCACAGATGGAAGTTGGTTGATTTGACTAAAACTCCCTTCACCACTGTGGAGACACGGGCTAGCACGAGCCCAGACTTCAACACATGTTGAGCTAACGATGGTTTAGTGAACACAAGGAGCGCAGACACAGCTGTGGTGTTCTTTAAACCCAGTTCTGTCAAACTCCTGTCAGTTCAGTTCCACATTCAGCCCAATCTGACCTGCAGTGGGCCGCACCAGCCAAATAAAAGCACAACAGTCTTAAATAATGACAACTCCACACTTTTCTTTTTGTTTTAGTGAAAAAAAAAAAACACTTTGTATAATGAACATATTCTTACATTTACAAACTATCTGAACAAAAAAGACATGAATACCCTGAAAACACTGAAATTTCTAAAGAAAATAAGTGTGATTTTCACAATATTCTGCCTCAACTTCTCCTTTATACGTGGGTCCAGTCACACACCTGCTGACTTTGAATCAAAAATTTAGAATTAAGATAATGATTTCAAACTTTTTGTAGTTCAGTAGTAGAACATCTTAAGTTTCTAAATCCAGTAAAATTTTTGCCAAAAAAGGATTTTCAAGAAAATTACGCAAATCTCAGTCATATATTTCTATTTTCAGTCCGGTTTTATGACCTTTTACACACCCTTTTATCATTATTAAAATCATTTTGTCTGAATAATTGGTGTGAATATCTTTAAGCATTTGAGTATCAGATGGTGCCACTTATGTAGGGAATTTCACTTTTCTCAAAAAACATGTTTTTTTTTTTAAATCACTAATTAATTAAATGAGCTAAACCAATGGACATTTCTGAAAGTAAACATTTAACCCTCTGTTTAAGCATGGCTTCACTGGAATTGAAGATTATTTTGTCACTAATCTAAGAAAAGATGTATTTTTTTCCTACAAAACCAAAAATAGGTCTGGACCTGAAATAGCTGCATGTGAAGGATTTTTTTTTCTTTCACTTTCTATAGATTTAACTTTTCACATCAATAATTCTGATATTCTGTTGTCTTCATATGGATTTGGTTTACATGAATATGACAGTTTGTGGAAAATAGTTCCTCTTAACTGAGATCAAAGGGTAATTATCACAGGATATTAATGAGACTGAACTGGATCTGTCTGTCAGCTGGAGTGAACGGAACCACAGTGACGTTCCTCAGAACTAGAACAGAGTCAGAGCTTCTGTCAGCTTCAGCTTCAGCATCTTTTACTTCAACACCCACAGCTTCAACAAGAACAGGTGACTTCAAGGAGAAGCAGTGTGTTCCAGCTCAGATCTACAAAGGCACAAAACCTTTAAGAACAGGCCAAACACTGTTCCAACTGCACTGGATTTTCTTTAGACAGTTGTTCATATTTGTTCAGGTTATTCACATTTCACCATCAGATAGTTTGTAAATGGAAACATTTTCTTCATTAGGGGCTCGGGCATCGACACGTGCACCTCGGTGCACCCATTGTTCTTCCGTTGGTTTCTTCTTGATCTTATTATTCATCTTCCGGACAAGATTTCGCCGATTAATGCGGCCTAAGGCGCTGGGAGGACCCCTGCAATTAACACATCAAAATGTGCGGTTTCATTAGGAATAGTGTGCTATGACTCAATGAAGAAATTCGTGAATTTTTCGCAGTTATTCACAAAAAACATGCGAAAAAAGTCCCATAGAAATGAATGGGGAGAGGAAAAAATCAGCCAGAAAAGTCCACTTTTTTTCCAGACACTACTACTTCACCATACTTTGACCTACAGACTTCATTTAAACTTTAAAACGCAGGCATTTTTGTCCTCTCCGCATGAATGTACTTGGTATGAGGATGGGGTTTACGGTTTTCAATAGGTGAGTCTTCAAAAACCCCTGGGTTGAGTGAAAATTGTCCAAATTTCCTGAGTTAGAGTGTGTGATGTCATCACACTAGAGTGGAAGAGCAGAGAAAATTCTACTGAAAATTCTCTGAATAAATCGCCCTCCCGGCCAAACGATACATCGCAGATGAATGATATTTTCCAAAAACGTAGCCATGGTTCCTGGGCTTCATATGAACCCATGTTTGAAGACCTAGCTCTTTTTAAAGAGAAATGACAGGCACTAGTTTGGAGGCTCATCCCTTCTTTCCTCCATTAACTCTCCATTATAGCAGATTCCTTCTTGTCTTGGTCAGTTGACTGTTTTTAAACTGCTCTAACTCAGTCATTTTTCACAGTACGGGAAAAAAAACCTACATCTGTGTGTTCCCCAGGTCCTTCTGATGCTAACGGTCATTTCGGTTTTCACCTATCTTTTACGGTTTTCCCGTAATTAGCAGTTTTCTGGGACCTGTTCTGAGTGACTCAGTCTATTCCTGCTGCTCTGTGTGTCTCTCTCTCTCTGTGTGTGTCAGTGCAGCGCCGTTGCTGCGGTAACAGCCCCTCTGCTCTGTGTCCCAGGTGTGTCCAATAAACTGAATCAGTCTGACATGTTTCTGCTCCCATAGCAACCCTGGAGAGTCCATAGCAACCCTGGAGAGTCCATAGCAACCCTGGAGAGTCCATAGCAACCCTGGAGAGTCCATAGCAACGCTGGGTGTGTGAGACAGTACTGATACTACTACTACTGCTACTTGTACTGTTACTACTATGATAAATACTACTACAACTAAAAATACTACTACTACTAAAAATACTACTACTACTACTAAAAATACTACAACTAATATTACTAAAAATACTACTACTACTACTGCCACTAGTACTAAAAATACTATTAACGATACTACCACTACTACTAAAAATACTCCTACTAAAAATACTACTACTACTTCTATTACTACTACTAATGGTGACGTCCGTCAGCTGCCAAACTCTGACTCACAGATTGTCCATATAAAGTGAGTGGGAGTTCAGAACACAGAATTCCCCTCCGACCATGAAGTCTTTGGCAACGTCGAACCCACATACCCCCCGACCCCCGAGCCCCTCTCATGATTTCCGCGTATGGAAATTGTCTAGTTTATATTAGTTATTGTACTACCACAAATAAAAAAAATGGAAGTTGTCATTATTTACAGGTATGATATAATATTATTTTTTCACATTAAACCAAAAAGAATATTTGGAGTCATTATTTTTAGGCTATTGTGCCATTATTTGACTTGTAAATTCATCCCAGGGCCAGAGTGGAACCTTTTGGGGGCTGGTTGGTAATCTGGTTTTACTGATCTACAGCAGGGCCGTTCAAGTCCTGTTAGTTCGGTTCCACGTCCGGTCCAGTATGAGCTGCAGTGGGCCGCACCGGTCCAACTGCAACAGAACAATACAGACAATATCAAGTCCAAAATGTGGATGTCTAATTTACATGTTTTACAGTGAAAAAACAACAATTATATTATCAAAACTTCTACATCTACAAACTATCTTTTAAAAAAATATGGAAAAACATGAACCATGACCAAAATCCTACGTCGTAAAGGTCCCAGTGGATCTGCAAATGCACTGAACATGTCATAACAGACAGAACATTGGTGCAGTTCCACTTCAGTCTCTTCAGACATTTTAGGTTGTCCATATTTGATCAGGTTATTCACATGTTTTGTAAAAGGCTAGTTTGTAAATGTGAACATTTTTGTGTAATTTTACTTTTTTTTTTTTTTTTTTTTTTTTTTTTTTTTAACACTAAAACAAAGAAAAATGTGTGTTTTTTGTTTTTTATATTTTATTCTGATAGTATTTTACTGGTGTGACCCACTTTAGATGGAACTGAACTACATTTATTTTAAGGTCTTTGATTGTTTATATCTTCAGTGTAATTTTTGTATTTCACTAGTTCATCCCACCGGCCAAACTGGACCCTTTGGTGGGCCGCTTTTGGCCCCCGGGACACATGTTTGACACCTGTGTTTAAGCCTCTGTGTTCACTGACCTATGGTGTGTTCACTGACCTATGGTGTGTTCACTGACCCAGGGTGTGTTCACTGACCTATGGTGTGTTCACTGACCCAGGGTGTGTTCACTGACCCAGGGTGTGTTCAGTACTTGCACTAGCAGGTGCAGATTTTCCTGCTGACATTGAACATGTCATGTGCTGCTGATCAGCTGACAGTGAACTGAGGTCAGCTGGTCCAGTCTGAGAGCCCGCCCTACTGACAGGAGTGAGTGCTGCTGGTTGTCATGGAAACAGCCCACTGTATAAACTAGTGTGGAACCCACCAGCACTAATGGAACAGACTGGAAGGAACCAGAAGGACTGGGACTGGGACCGAGGACTGGGACTGGGACTGGGACTGGGACTGAGGATTGAGGACCTGGACTGGGAATGGGACTGAGGACTGGGACTGAGGACTGGGAATGGGACTAAGGACTGGGAATGTGACGGAGGACTGGGACTGAGGACTGGGACTGGGACGGAGGACTGAGGACTGGGAATGGGACTGGGGAATGGGACTGAGACTGGGAATGGGACTGAGGACTGGGACTGGAACTGAGGACTGGGAATGGGACTGGGACTAGGAGTAGGAGTAGGACTGGGACTGGAACTGAGGACTGGGGGTAGGACTGGGACTAAAACTGGGACTGGGACTGAGGACTGGGACCCGGGGTAGGACTGGGACTGAGGACTGGGGCTGGGAATGGGACTGAGGACTGGGACTGAGGACTGGGAATGGGACTGGGACTGAGGACTGGGACTGAGAATGAGACTGAGAACTGGGACTGAGGACTGGAAATGGGACTGAGGACTGGGAATGGGACTGAGGACTGGGACTGGGAGTAGGACTGGGACTGAGGACTGGGACTGGAATGGTACTGAGGACTGGGACTGGGACTGAGAACTGGGACTGAGGACTAGGACTGGGACTGAGGACTGGGAATGGGACTGAGGACTGGGAGTAGGACTGGGACTAAAACTGGGACTGAGGACTGGGACTGAGGATTGGAACTGGGACTGAGGACTGGGACTGAGGATTGGAACTGGGACTGAGGACTGGGACTGGGGTAGGACTGGGAGTGAGGACTAGGACTGGGACTGAGGATTGGGACTGAGGACTGGAACTAGGACTGGAACTAGGACTGGGACTAAGAACTGGGAATGGGACTGAGGACTGGGACTGAGGACTGGGAATGGGACTGGAAATGGGACTGAGGACTGGGAATGGGACTGAGGACTGGGAATGGGACGGAGGACTGGGACTGAGGACTGGGAATGGGACGGAGGACTGAGGACTGGGAATGGGACTGAGGACTGGGACTGGGACTGAGGACTGGGAATGGGACTGAGACTGGGACTGGGAATGGGACTAAGGACTGGGAATGGGACTAGGAGTAGGAGTAGGACTGGGACTGAGGACTGGGAATGGGATGGAGGACTGGGACTGAGGACTGGGAATGGGACTGAGGACTGGGACTGGGAATGGGACTGAGGACTGGGAATGGGACTGGGAATGGAAATGGGACTGGGAAAGGGACTGAGGACTGGGAATGGGAATGGGAATGAGACTGGGACTAGGACTGGGACTGAGGACTGGGACTGAGGACTGGAAATGGGACTTAGGACTGGGAATGGGACTGAGGACTGGGAATGGGACGGAGGACTGGGACTGAGGACTGGGACTGGGAGTAGGACTGGGACTGGGACTAAAACTGGGACTGAGGACTGGGACTGAGGATTGGAACTGGGACTGAGGACTGGGACTGGGGGTAGGACTGGGAGTGAGGACTAGGACTGGGACTGAGGACTGGAACTGGGACTGGAACTAGGACTGGAACTAGGACTGGGACTGAGGACTGGGACTGGATCTGAGAACTGGGACTGGGACTGGGACTGGGACTTGGACTGAGGACTAGGACTGGGACTGGGTATATGTGGTCCTAAATCTGACCTGTTCATATTCAGTCATATTTTATGTCAACTTCTTTTCTTTTCTTTTCTTTTCTTTCTTTTCTTTTCTTTTCTTTTCTTTTCTTTCTATTCTTTCTTTTCTTTTTCTCCTGTCACTTCTCCTCTTCTTTTCATTTCTTTCTTTTCTTCATTTTCTTTTCTTTCTTTTCCTCTCTCTTCTCTTCTCTTCTCTTCTTTTCTTTTCTTTCTCCCCTCCTGTCACTTCTCCTCTTCTTTTCGTTTCTTTCTTTTCTTCATTTTCTTTTCTTTTCTTTCTTTTCCTCTCTCTTCTCTTCTTTTCTTTTCTTTCTCCCCTCCTGTCACTTCTCCTCTTCCATCCCTCACTCTCACTCATAAACTCTCAGATCATGTGATGACAGATGGACTCTGCAGACCAAGGACACCAACCTCAGCCTATTGTCATCTGTGTGTGTGTGTGTGTGTGTGTGTCTGTGTGTGTGCTGTGTGTGTGTGTGTGTGTGTGTGTGTGTGTGTGTCTGTCTGTCTGTGTGTGTGTGTGTGTGTGTGTGTGTCTGTATGTGTGTGTGTGTGTGTGTCTGTATGTGTGTGTGTGTCCGTCCGTCTGTCCCACCCCTCCATTTGTCCTCTGAGGTCATCCCCTCTGTTCCATCTAATCCTAAAGGTACTCAACTTTCTAATCCAACCCCCCCCCCCCCCCCACACACACACACACACACACACACACACACAGGTGCCCCTCCCCTCTGTGTGTATAAAACTCCCTCCATCTCTGTTCAATGACCATTGTCTGCTCTGTGTCCATCTGTCCTGGTGTCTGTGGATCACATACAGCATACAGGTACGTCTGTCTGTCTGTCTGTGTCTGTCTGTCTGTCTGTCTGTCTGTCTGTCTGTCTGTCTGTGTCTGTCTGTCTGTCTGTGTCTGTCTGTCTGTCTGTCTGTCTGTCTGTCTGTCTGTGTCTGTCTGTGTCTGTCTGTCTGTCTGTCTGTCTGTCTGTCTGTCTGTCTGTGTCTGTCTGTCTGTCTGTCTGTCTGTCTGTGTCTGTCTGTCTGTCTGTCTGTCTGTCTGTGTCTGTCTGTCTGTCTGTCTGTGTCTGTCTGTCTGTGTCTGTCTGTCTGTCTGTCTGTGTGTCTGTCTGTGTCTGTCTGTCTGTCTGTCTGTGTCTGTCTGTGTCTGTCTGTCTGTCTGTCTGTCTGTCTGTGTGTCTGTCTGTCTGTCCTTTAGGTTGTCATTCCCTCCTCCAGGAGGTACTGTGATCACTTTACTTTGTTTGTTTGTTTGTGTTTATGAGTTTGTGTGTGTGTGTTTGTTTGTTTGTTTGTTTGTTTGTTTGTTTTCATCTTCAGTGTAAAACTCTTCCACCCATCTTTCCCAGATCTTCCCCACAGATAGGCCTAGGCCCTGGGACCAACCCAGTCCATTTTGGTCCCAGTAGGACAAAGTTCAAGGTCACAACAAGGTCACAACATCTACAGTTTTCCAAAATTCATCCAAAATTCCAATCGACTCCGATTCTCCTCCAGTTGGATCCACCTGTAGCTTAGAACAGTCTCTTGTATGTGGAACTAAATTGTCCACATCCACTGTGGAATGTGGACTCTGTGGACATTTACACTGAACACTGAAAATCCCATTTCCCACACATTTAAAATTAGAACTCAACTAATATTGATGTGAGTTGAATCTAATTGGACAGACACATGACTGGGACCAGATTCAACTGTTTGTGTGTATGGAACAACCTGGAAACTGTTGGATTTACACAGAAACAGTGGATCCACACATGCACAGAGTTCAGGCTGAAGGAGGAGCTCTGAGTTCTGAACACTGGTTTATCTGCTTTTATTCACAGGACGACAGTCATATACAGGGTTTGTAGAGGTGCTTGAAATCCTTGAAAAGTGCTTGAATATCAGTTTTAGTCCTTGGAAGTGCTTGGATTGTACCCGTGGGTTTTATTTCTTGGTGTATTTGTGTTGGATGTTGCCTCCGTCCACATCTCCGTCCTCCCAGCTGATCCTCTGTGTCTGACAGCCAGTTCTACACTGTAAAAAACAAACAAACAAAAAAACATGAAAAAAAAACAGTATTATTCCAGCAGCAGGGGCGCTGAAAAAATACTGTAAAATAACAGAAAATAACCATCCCATAAAAATATGGTAATTATCCATCATTCAAATACAGTTTTTTGTCCTAACTTTACATGAAATTTTACATATTTTTTTTTTACTTTTTAATGTTTAATAAAGAATATTTGCATGTATTAAAACAATCCAATTCCCTATAAATATATATATAAATAATTTTCAGTCAGACTCAGTTGTCCAATCCACTGATAAAAACTATATTTGGACAGTTTATCAGTGCTTATACATGTTATACATTCACAAAAATACATTTATTCAACAGTTTTGTTGTGAAACCTCCTGTAATTACACAAGATATTTGTCAATTAACAAACAAGTCTGGTTCAACTGACAGAACTAATACTTCTGTTACCGTTAACTGTCAGTAATTTTATCTGGTTTTATTATTATTTTTTACAGTATTAAGCCTTAAATAACAGTTTAATCTCATGAATATAAAAGAAACATATTTTGAAATTATGATAGATATGCAAATATATTTTAACTGTATTTTTCTGTGGAAAAAAAAAAAAAAATTTTTAAAAAATGTAAATTTTATGGTTATTCAGTTACAGTTTTTTTTGCGTTCTTTTCCATTTGACATGTAAAATCACAGTCTGGTTTGTCATTTCATTGATATTTTCCTGGATCTGAAAAATACAGGAAAAATCTGTCAAACAGTGAAAATTCTGTTATTATTCTGGTTTTTTGGGGTTTTTTTTTTTACAGTGCAGGGGTTCTCAGCTCCACTCCAGCTCACTTTGATTCCCTTTCTTGGGATTAAACTGTGTGGTCTCCTGGAGTTTATACACATTTTGTGATTATGACACATAATTTTACATGTTTATACGTAATACAGTGGTCTCAAACTTTTTACAGTGGATAACACTCTGGAATATTTATTTTTATCAAAGTACCCCAACTCTGGAAAAACAAAAACAAAAACAAAAAACCTACATATATTTAACCCTTTCATGCATAGTGGTCACCCCAGCAGTCACCCCAGCGGTCACTCCAGTGGTCAGTTGTTCTCCAGCTGTTCTCTTGTATATTCATGGCTTTTGTGTTTTACTTCCAGATCAGTCAACTGTGCAGTTCTTCATAAACCTGATCTGCACTCGTGTGTTTGACAGTAAAGAAACTGCTATTTGTTATTAGACTGTAATTAACAGTTTTCTGAAACTAAAAGCTTTTTTTCATGTTATCTAGATGAAGTGAGTAATACCTAGTATTAAAGTATGTGAAAATGTGAGAAAACATCAGATTAGCTGCTTTAAAAAAATATTTCATAGTTTTCACACAGTATGTCACTTTCTGATACTGCATTTGAACCCTTTCATGCATGAGTTATCAGAACCTCAGTCCATATTTTTTTCAGTGTTTTTATTCCTCTTTACTCATGAAAAAAACAATGCAAATTCATTGATTTTCTGAACCTATTTTTGGTGCAGTTCCAAACATGTCCACTCATCTGGACACCACGGGTTTAATTTATGAAGCTCAGAAACATGTATTTAAAACTCATCATCAGAAAGTGATAAACTGTGTGAAAACTAGGACGTAAAAACATTTTTCATGCCGTTAATCTGATGTTTTGTCACATGTTCTCCTACTCTAATATTAGTTCTGACTCATTTCATGGAGATAAAATCCTCTCAGACCCAGGAAATGCACAGTTTTTGCTTTTTTACATTCAAAAATGGTCTTGTTTGGAAACTGCATAAAGCAACAGTTTTTTCAGATCCATTTTTTAAATATTTTTTATTTATTGATTGATTTTTTAAAGGAACGTCCTTTATAATGCACAGTATTTTAGTAAAACTGTCCAACTTCTGTCCCTGCAGAGGACACAGTGCATTATGGGTCTGAGGAGGAGATGGAAAAACAACCAAGGGTCAGAAAACTGTTCATTACACTTTAATAACAATTAGCAGCTGATTTAAAGTCAAACCTGTTTGTGCAGATCAGGTTTATCTAGAACAGTCCAGTGACAGAACTGGACTGAATGTAGCAGGAGTATTATGGGATGGTGCACAAGTGTCCACTGTGTTGGCTGATATGGAACTGAAACAACAAGAGAACAGCTGGAGAAGAACTGACTGCTGGAGTGACCGCTGGAGTGACCACTGGAGTGACCAGTGAGCATGAAAGGGTTAAAGTCGTTTCTTTGCTTCAAAAACTGAACACATGCTGTCCGTCTGAGTAGGCGTTTTTGTAACTCCATAAAAAACAGGTTCATCCAGAATTTCAGTCACATTGTTTTTTTCATGATTAAAGATGAACAAACACACACAGAAAAAAGTGTCTTGACCAGGACTGTCAAACTCATGTCCGTTCAGCTCCACATTCAGCTCTAACTGATCTCCAGTGGGTGGGACCAGTGAAACAACAGCATAATAACCTGTCAATAATGACAAATCCACATTGTTCTCTTTGTTTTAGTGCAGTCCAAATTAAATTATAAAAATATGTGCATTTGCAAACTATCCAAACCAAAATGATGCGAATAAACTGAGAAAATGGAAATTTCTTGAGAAAAGTAAGTGCAATTTTTGACAATATTACACCTCAACTTCCCACTTACACGTGCATCTTATGGATTGGATCTACAACGGAACTAAATATTTAATAACAGGAAGAATCATGTTCAAATTTCACTTTCCAGGTTTTTCACATTTAGGATAGTTTGTAAATGTTAATATTTTCATCATTTAATGTAACTTTTTACAGTAAAAGAAAGAGAAAACTTCTGAGTTGTCATGATTTGGAGGTGTAATGTCATGTGATGTTTTTCTCCTGGAGCTCAGAACATCTGGAGTCAGTGTTTTTAGGTCGTTCTGCTCTTATTTTAGTCCAGCTCACGTTGGTCTGGACGTGGAACCTGAACTCAAACCGGTTCCACGTCCTTGACGGTTCATGTCTTAAGTGTCATTTTTGCGCTTTGCACATTCATCCCGCGGGCCGGACTGGAACCTTTGATGGGCTGGTTTTTGGCCCCGGGACGCGTGTTTGACAGCCCTGATCTTGACTGAGGAGCTGATGATGGATGCATGGAAGGGTCAACGTGTCCTGGAGCGCCCACTTATTAATAGAAGACAATGGGCTGCAGGCCACACTCTGGCCTGGACTAAAACCATCTCAGCCCATGAGCCCCATGACTGATGCCTGTTGGAACTTGAATCCTCTCCAAAATCCCCCTGATTTGTCCCCCCACTCCCACTGGCTCCGCCCCCCCACTCCCACTCCCACTGGTTCCCTGTTTCCTAATTTGTGACTGTGGGCTTTTGTTCTGGCAGGTGATGAAGTATGAATATGTCATCCATCCATCACCCCCCACCCCTCTGGCTCTAACACCCCCCCAATCCCCCCAATCCCACTCCCACTGGCTCTGCCCCCCCACTCCCACTCCCACTGGCTCCATGTTTCCCAATTTGTGACTGTGGGCTTTTGTTCTGACAGGTGATGACACATGTGTATGTCATCCATCCATCCATTACCCCCCCCCACACACACACACACCCTCTGGCTCTGCGCCCCCCCCCCCCCCCCCCCCCACTCCCACTCCCACTGATTCCCTGTTTTCCAGTTTCTAACCGTGGGCTTTTGTTCTGACAGGTGATGACACATGTGTATGTCATCCATCCATCCATCACCCCCCACCCCTCTGGCTCTAACCCCCCCCCCACTCCCACTCCCACTCCCACTCCCACTGGTTCCCTGTTTTCCAGTTTCTAACCGTGGGCTTTTGTTCTGACAGGTGATGACACATGCACATGTCCTGTCAGTTCTTCACATCTCCATCAGTGACTGAATCATCAGTGTCTGTTTTTCCTGGGATCTTCTCTACATTACATTACAATTAGAATTATTTTACATTAATCTGACACACACACACACACACACACACACACAACAGCCCAGTGCATTTAACCCTTTCATGCACGAATTATGAGATCCTTAATCAAATTTTTTCCTGAGTGTTTTTATTCCTCTTTAGGCATGAAAAAAACAATGTGATTGAAAATTTTCTTTGGAAAAATAAAAAAATAGATAAATACATAAATAAATAAAATAATTTTGAAAATATAAAAAAATACATTAAAAGATAATAATAATGAAAAAAATGTCTTCTGAACCTATTTTTCATAAAGTGGCAAAAATGTGCACTGATCTGGACACCACATGATGAATTGTTGACGCACAGAAACATGTATTTACTGATAAATTGTGTGAAAACTATGGGGCGGGTTTGTGACGGTGGGGGTCTGTGGTCAGAAGAGATCGACATAATGATAAGAATTCATGTCAGAAGAGATATGGAGTGTCTTCAGACTTTAGTAAAGATATGTGTAAAAAAAAAAAAAGAAAAGAACAACAAAATCCACGAATATACGAGAGAACAGCTGTAGAATAGCTGACCACTGGGGTGACCACTGGAGTGACCACTGAAGTGACCAGTGTGAATGAAAGGGTTAAACTAAATAAATAAATGAATCAGTTCAGTAGATTCGTACTCCTTCACTAAACAGCAGCTGTCTGATACAAACCATGCACCCTCTTTCGTTATTATCCAAACTCATTCCATTTCGTGTCTGCTGTGGAAACAAAAACACTTGGAGTTTCTGTTGGAAACATGTTCTATTCTTTTCCACCGACACAAACCCTGGAGTCCACTCCATCCAACCATGACCTGATTAAAGCGGTCCTGTGGACCTGCTCTGAGCACAGACAGGCAGAACACACTGGGGTTCTCTGCTTGGTCTGGAACTACAATTATGGAGATCAGCAACAAATGGCACTTTCCTGTCAGTAGTTTCTGCAGTTTGTGTTGGCATAACATTACAAATAAATGATACATAATATTTCAGTCCAGGTTTTCCAGTGAACCAGGTCAACCTGTTGGACACTGTGGTTCTCGTAGTTCTGTCTGTTCAACCCCAGACCATTCATGGCACTTTATTCTGTGTGACTGTCAGTTTGGGTCAATTATTTTCATTAGTATTTGACCAAAACAAGTGAAGCAGGATCCATCTGAGATCAAACTAACGACTGAACTCAGAACTGGTTCATCCTCTGGAGATCACCTTTATTACACTGTCCAATTCTTCCCGTACTCCCACCCATTTTTGGCAATATTTTATTTATTTGACCATTCCATGACGCTGTGCCATCCACATCTCATCCATCCACCCATCACCCCCCCCACACTCTCTGGCTCTGCCCCCCCCCCCCCCCCACACACACACACACACACACACACACTACTGGCTCCATGTTTCCCAATTTCTGACCGTTGGCTTTTGTTCTGACAGGTGATGACACATGTATATGTAATGCATCCATCCATCACCCCCCCATACACACCCTCTAGCCCCCCCCACCCCCCCCCCACTGGCTCCATGTTTCCCAATTTCTAACTGGGCTTTTGTTCTGACAGGTGATGACACATACACATTTCATCCATCTGCCCCCCCCCCCCCCCCCTTGCCTCCTGACTTAAAGCGCTTAAAGCGGTTCTTCTGTCTGGAACGACACACAGACTGTTCTCCCTGTGAGATCATCCTCTGAATATAAACAGTTTAGTTCAAACACAGGTGTCAAACATGTGTCCAGGGGGCCAAATCTGACCCCCAAAGGGTCCAGTCCCACCCCCCAAAGGGTCCAGTCCCACCCCCCAAAGGGTGCAGTCCAGCCCTGCAGGATGAAAGTGCATAAATGAACCTAAACAGTCCAGGTTGAACAAGTCCTTCTGGTTCAGGTTCCACATACAGACCCATGGGATCGACAGTCCAAAGAACAACACAATAAACCTGAAAGAATGACAACTGATTATTTATGTCTGTGTTTCAGTGCAAAAAAAACATTCAATTATGAAAATACTTACTTTTATAAACTATCAAAAAAAAACAAAAAAAACCTGAAAAATTTAAATAAAAAAAAACGTAAGAAAATGTAGTGTAATTTTCTCAGTCTTCTTCCTCCACTTCTCATTAGTCCATGTGCATTCTGGATCAGATCTGCAAAGACACTAAACACTGAGGAACAGGAAGAAAAGAGTTCAAACTGGACTGAATTTAATACAGACATTTCAGGTTGGACACATTTGTTCAGGTTAGTCACATTTTATTGGTACAGGAGAGTTTGGAAATGGAAAGAGTTTCAGAATGTAATGTGATTTTTTGCACTAAAACAAAGACAAAAAAATTAAGTTGTTAATTCTAGATTTTTTTACTGAATTGAAGATTTTTTATTTTTTTTTTGGCTTAATTCAAGATTTTTTCCTTAATTCAAGCTAAACTTATTTTGCTTAATTCAATTCCAGACTGTGGAATTTTTGCACTTGTCAAAAACATCCCAGGGGCCGAACTGGACCCTTTGGGGGGATGCATTTGGGCCCTGGGCCACATGTTTGACAGCCCTGCAATAACCCAGAAATAATGACAACCACAAATTTACTGCGAAAAATTATGTGGAAAAAATTGAAATGAAAAAAATCACATTACACTGAAAATATTTACATTTACAAAACTATTCTTTCACAATAAAATGCAAATAAATACATTAAAAAAACACAGAAGAACAACCTGAACTGTGCAGTTTGAACAATATTCTGTCTGTTCCCAAATGTTTCTGGAACACTGTGTGAATGTACATGTAGAAATAAGAAGTCCAGGAAGAAGAGTGTTAAAAATGCACTAATTTTTCAAATGAAATTTCTGTTTTTCTCAGGTTATTCACATCTTTTTTGTAAAATGTAAATATTTTCATCATTTGTTTTTTTTTATACTAAACAAAAAGAAAAACTTGGATTTGTCATTATTTCTAAGTTATTCAGTCAATATTTTTCTGGTTCAGCCCGCTGCAGATCAGACTGGACTGAACATGGAACTGAACTAAAATGACTCCCATTAAATGCTCAAATCTGTTCATTTGTTTTCATTTCATTGACTCCAAATGTGTTGGAACACGTTCATCTCTCAGACCAGTTGGTTCAGAATCAGTTTGATCCCAGATCAGTGGACTGGATGTTGTTCACTTCTCCTCCATTCCCGTGTCTGTGTTTGTTCATTCCATCTCTGCTCAGTGCATTTGTCCGTAGACGCTCAGCGTCCATGCACTTCAATGGGACTGAGTGGAACTGCTGGAAAAACCACTACAAACTGGACCAGCACTGGACACATGACACCTGTTGCCCCGCCCCCGGACGCTCAGTGTCTCCGGGGGCGAACGGAGCTGTGGGCGGAGCTCGGCCGGGCCAGACGCCGAGCTTCTGAGTGCCGATTGGAGGACGGGTCCAAAGACTGAATCCAGTTTGATTGACAGCTGTTTTCAGATCTGCTCTTTAGCTGACACAGTTCAGTTTAATTCAGTTTAATTCAGTTCAGTTTAATTGAGTTTAATTCAGTTCAGTTTTAATTGAGTTTAATTCAGTTCAGTTTAATTCAGTTTTAACTCAGTTCAGTTTAATTCAGTTTAATTCAGTTCAGTTTAATTCAGTTTAATTCAGTTCAGTTTAATTCAGTTTAATTCAGTTCAGTTTAATTCAGTTTAACTCAGTTCAGTTTAATTCAGTTTAATTCAGTTTAATTCAGTTCAGTTTAATTCAGTTCAGTTTAATTCAGTTTAATTCAGTTCAGTTTAATTCAGTTCAGTTTAATTCAGTTCAATTCAGTTCAGTTTAATTCAGTTTACTTCAGTTCAGTTTAATTCAGTTTAATTCAGTTCAGTTTAATTCAGTTCAGTTTAATTCAGTTTAATTCAGTTTAATTCAGTTCAGTTTAATTCAGTTTAATTCAGTTCAGTTTAATTCAGTTTAATTCAGTTCAGTTTAATTCAGTTTGATTCAGTTCAGTTTAATTCAGTTTAATTCAGTTCAGTTTAATTCAGTTTAATTCAGTTCAGTTTACTTCAGTTCTTTTTAATTCAGTTTAATTCAGTTCAGTTTAATTCAGTTTAATTCAGTTCAGGTTAATTCAGTTCAGTTTAATTCAGTTTAATTCAGTTCAGTTTAATTCAGTTTAATTCAGTTCAGTTTAATTCAGTTCAGTTTAATTCAGTTCAATTAGTTCAGTTTAATTCAGTTTACTTCAGTTCAGTTTAATTCAGTTTAATTCAGTTCAGTTTAATTCAGTTCAGTTTAATTCAGTTTAATTCAGTTCAGTTTAATTCAGTTCAGTTTAATTCAGTTTAATTCAGTTCAGTTTAATTCAGTTTAATTCAGTTTACTTCAGTTCAGTTTAATTCATTTCAGTTTAATTCAGTTTGATTCAGTTCAGTTTAATTCAGTTCAGTTTAATTAAGTTCAGTTTAATTCAGTTTAATTATGTTCAGTTTAATTCAGTTCAGTTTACTTCAGTTCTTTTTAATTCAGTTTAATTCAGTTCAGTTTAATTCAGTTCAGTTTAATTCAGTTTACTTCAGTTCAGTTTAATTCATTTCAGTTTAATTCAGTTTGATTCAGTTCAGTTTAATTCAGTTCAGTTTAATTCAGTTTAATTCAGTTTACTTCAGTTCAGTTTAATTCATTTCAGTTTAATTCAGTTTGATTCAGTTCAGTTTAATTCAGTTCAGTTTAATTCAGTTTAATTCAGTTCAGTTTAATTCAGTTTAATTCAGTTCAGTTTAATTCAGTTCAGTTTACTTCAGTTCTTTTTAATTCAGTTTAATTCAGTTCAGTTTAATTCAGTTCAGTTTAATTCAGTTTACTTCAGTTCAGTTTAATTAATTTCAGTTTAATTCAGTTTGATTCAGTTCAGTTTAATTCAGTTCAGTTTAATTCAGTTTAATTCAGTTCAGTTTAATTCAGTTCAGTTTAATTCAGTTTAATTCAGTTCAGTTTAATTCAGTTCAGTTTAATTCAGTTTAATTCAGTTCAGTTTAATTCAGTTTATTTCAGTTCAGTTTAATTCATTTTAATTCAGTTCAGTTTAATTCAGTTTAATTCAGTTCAGTTTAATTCAGTTTAATTCAGTTTAATTCAGTTCAGTTTAATTCAGTTCAGTTTAATTCAGTTTAATTCAGTTCAGTTTAATTCAGTTCAGTTTAATTCAGTTCAATTCAGTTCAGTTTAATTCAGTTTACTTCAGTTCAGTTTAATTCATTTCAGTTTAATTCAGTTGGATTCAGTTCAGTTTAATTCAGTTCAGTTTAATTCAGTTTAATTCAGTTCAGTTTAATTCAGTTCAGTTTAATTCAGTTTAATTCAGTTCAGTTTAATTCAGTTCAGTTTAATTCAGTTTAATTCAGTTCAGTTTAATTCAGTTCAGTTTAATTCAGTTTAATTCAGTTCAGTTTAATTCAGTTCAGTTTAATTCAGTTTAACTCAGTTCAGTTTAATTCAGTTTAATTCAGTTCAGTTTAATTCAGTTCAGTTTAATTCAGTTTAATTCAGTTCAGTTTAATTCAGTTCAGTTTAATTCAGTTTAATTCAGTTTAATTCATTTCAGTTTAATTCAGTTCAGTTTAATTCAGTTCAGTTTAATTCAGTTTAATTCAGTTCAGTTTAATTCAGTTCAGTTTAATTCAGTTTAATTCAGTTCAGTTTAATTCAGTTCAATTCAGTTCAGTTTAATTCAGTTTACTTCAGTTCAGTTTAATTCATTTCAGTTTAATTCAGTTTGATTCAGTTCAGTTTAATTCAGTTCAGTTTAATTCAGTTTAATTCAGTTCAGTTTAATTCAGTTCAGTTTACTTCAGTTCTTTTTAATTCAGTTTAATTCAGTTCAGTTTAATTCAGTTTAATTCAGTTCAGTTTAATTCAGTTCAGTTTAATTCAGTTTACTTCAGTTCAGTTTAATTCATTTCAGTTTAATTCAGTTTGATTCAGTTCAGTTTAATTCAGTTCAGTTTAATTCAGTTTAATTCAGTTCAGTTTAATTCAGTTCAGTTTAAGTCAGTTTAATTCAGTTCAGTTTAATTCAGTTCAGTTTAATTCAGTTTAATTCAGTTCAGTTTAATTCAGTTTTATTCAGTTCAGTTTAATTCAGTTCAGTTTAATTCAGTTTAATTCAGTTTAATTCAGTTCAATTTAATTCAGTTTAATTCGGTTGAGTTTAATTCAGTTTAATTCAGTTCAGTTTAATTCAGTTTAATTCAGTTCAGTTTAATTCAGTTCAGTTTAATTCAGTTCAGTTTAATTCAGTTTAATTCAGTTCAGTTTAATTCAGTTTAATTCAATTAACTTTAATTCAGTTCAGTTTAATTCAGTTTTATTCAGTTCAGTTTAATTCAATTTAATTCAGTTTAATTCAGTTCAGTTTAATTCAGTTCAGTTTAATTCAGTTTAATTCAGTTCAGTTTAATTCACTTTAATTCAGTTCAGTTTAATTCAGTTCAGTTTAATTCAGTTCAGTTCAATTCAGTTTAAGTCTGTTCAGTTTAATTCAGTTTAATTCAGTTCAGTTTAATTCAGTTTAATTCAGTTCAGTTTAATTCAGTTTAATTAAGTTCAGTTTAATTCAGTTTATTTCAGTTCAGTTTAATTCAGTTCAGTTTAATTCAGTTTAATTCAGTTCAGTTTTATTCAGTTCAGTTTTTATTCAGTTCAGTTTAATTCAGTTCAGTTTTATTCAGTTCAGTTTTTATTCAGGTCAGTTTAATTCAGTTTAATTCAGTTCAGTTTAATTCAGTTCAGTTTAATTCAGTGTAATTCAGTTTAATTCAGTTCAGTTTAATTCAGTTCAGTTTAATTCAGTTCAGTTTAATTCAGTTTAATTCAGTTCAGTTTAATTCAGTTTAATTCAGTTCAGTTTAATTCAGTTCAGTTTAATTCAGTTTAATTCAGTTTAATTCAGTTTAATTCAGTTCAGTTTAATTCAGTTTAATTCAGTTCAGTTTAATTCAGTTTAATTCAGTTCAGTTTAATTCAGTTTAATTCAGTTCAGTTTAATTCAGTTAAATTCAGTTCAGTTTAATTCAGTTTAATTCAGTTCAGTTTACTTCAGTTCTTTTTAATTCAGTTTAATTCAGTTCAGTTTAATTCAGTTCAGTTTAATTCAGTTTAATTCAGTTCAGTTTAATTCAGTTCAATTCAGTTCAGTTTAATTCAGTTTACTTCAGTTCAGTTTAATTCATTTCAGTTTAATTCAGTTTGATTCAGTTCAGTTTAATTCAGTTCAGTTTAATTCAGTTCAGTTTAATTCAGTTCAGTTTAATTCAGTTTAATTCAGTTCAGTTTAATTCAGTTCAGTTTAATTCATTTTAATTCAGTTCAGTTTAATTCAGTTCAGTTTAATTCAGTTTAATTCAGTTCAGTTTAATTCAGTTCAGTTTAATTCAGTGTAATTCAGTTTAATTCAGTTCAGTTTAATTCAGTTTAATTCAGTTCAGTTTAATTCAGTTTAATTCAGTTCAGTTTAATTCAGTTTAATTCAGTTCAGTTTAATTAAGTTTAATTCAGTTCAGTTTATTTCAGTTTAATTCAGTTCAGTTTAATTCAGTTTAATTCAGTTCAGTTTAATTCAGTTTAATTCAGTTCAGTTTAATTCAGTTCAGTTTAATTCAGTTTAATTCAGTTCAGTTTAATTCAGTTTAATTCAGTTCAGTTTAATTCAGTTTAATTCAGTTCAGTTTAATTCAGTTTAATTCAGTTCAGTTTTATTCAGTTCAGTTTTATTCAGTTCAGTTTAATTCAGTTTAATTCAGTTCAGTTTAATTCAGTTCAGTTTAATTCAGTGTATTTCAGTTTAATTCAGTTCAGTTTAATTCAGTTTAATTCAGTTCAGTTTAATTCAGTTCAGTTTAATTCAGTTTAATTCAGTTCAGTTTAATTTAGTTCAGTTTAATTCAGTTTAATTCAGTTCAGTTTAATTCAGTTTAATTAAGTTCAGTTTAATTCATTTTATTTCAGTTGAGTTTAATTCAGTTCAGTTTAATTCAGTTTAATTCATTTCAGTTTAATTCAGTTCAATTCAGTTCAGTTTAATTCAGTTTAATTCAGTTCAGTTTAATTCAGTTTAATTCAGTTCAGTTTAATTCAGTTTAATTCAGTTTAATTCAGTTCAGTTTAATTCAGTTTAATTCAGTTCAGTTTAATTCAGTTTAATTCAATTCTCTTTAATTCAGTTCAGTTTAATTTAGTTTAGTTTAATTCAGTGTAATTCAGTTCAGTTTAATTCAGTTCAGTTTAATTCAGTTTTATTCAGTTCAGTTTAATTCAATTTAATTCAGTTTAATTCAGTTCAGTTTAATTCAGTTTAATTCAGTTCAGTTTAATTCACTTTAATTCAGTTCAGTTTAATTCAGTTTAATTCAGTTCAGTTTAATTCAGTTTAATTCAGTTCAGTTTAATTCAGTTTAAGTCTGTTCAGTTTAATTCAGTTTAATTCAGTTTAATTCAGTTCAGTTTAATTCAGTTTAATTCAGTTCAGTTTAATTCAGTTCAGTTTAATTCAGTTTAATTCAGTTTAATTAAGTTGAGTTTTATTCAGTTTAATTCAGTTCAGTTTAATTCAGTTTAATTAAGTTCAGTTTAATTCATTTTATTTCAGTTGAGTTTAATTCAGTTCAGTTTAATTCAGTTTAATTCAGTTCAGTTTAATTCAGTTCAGTTTAATTCAGTTTAATTCAGTTCAGTTTTATTCAGTTCAGTTTAATTCAGTTCAGTTTAATTCAGTTTAATTCAGTTCAATTCAGTTCAGTTTAATTCAGTTTAATTCAGTTCAGTTTAATTCAGTTTAATTCAGTTCAGTTTAATTCAGTTTAATTCAGTTCAGTTTAATTCAGTTTAATTCAGTTCAGTTTAATTCAGTTTAATTCAATTCACTTTAATTCAGTTCAGTTTAATTTAGTTTAGTTTAATTCAGTTTAATTCAGTTCAGTTTAATTCAGTTCAGTTTAATTCAGTTTTATTCAGTTCAGTTTAATTCAATTTAATTCAGTTTAATTCAGTTCAGTTTAATTCAGTTTAATTCAGTTCAGTTTAATTCACTTTAATTCAGTTCAGTTTAATTCAGTTTAATTCAGTTCAGTTTAATTCAGTTTAATTCAGTTCAGTTTAATTCAGTTTAAGTCTGTTCAGTTTAATTCAGTTTAATTCAGTTTAATTCAGTTCAGTTTAATTCAGTTTAATTCAGTTCAGTTTAATTCAGTTTAATTCAGTTTAATTAAGTTGAGTTTAATTCAGTTTAATTCAGTTCAGTTTAATTCAGTTCAGTTTAATTCAGTTCAGTTTAATTCAGTTTAATTCAGTTCAGTTTAATTCAGTTCAGTTTAATTCAGTTCAGTTTAATTCAGTTTAATTCAGTTCAGTTTAATTCAGTTCAGTTTACTTCAGTTCTTTTTAATTCAGTTTAATTCAGTTCAGTTTAATTCAGTTCAGTTTAATTCAGTTTACTTCAGTTCAGTTTAATTAATTTCAGTTTAATTCAGTTTGATTCAGTTCAGTTTAATTCAGTTCAGTTTAATTCAGTTTAATTCAGTTCAGTTTAATTCAGTTCAGTTTAATTCAGTTTAATTCAGTTCAGTTTAATTCAGTTCAGTTTAATTCAGTTTAATTCAGTTCAGTTTAATTCAGTTTATTTCAGTTCAGTTTAATTCATTTTAATTCAGTTCAGTTTAATTCAGTTCAGTTTAATTCAGTTTAATTCAGTTCAGTTTAATTCAGTTTAATTCAGTTTAATTCAGTTCAGTTTAATTCAGTTCAGTTTAATTCAGTTTAATTCAGTTCAGTTTAATTCAGTTCAGTTTAATTCAGTTCAATTCAGTTCAGTTTAATTCAGTTTACTTCAGTTCAGTTTAATTCATTTCAGTTTAATTCAGTTTAATTCAGTTCAGTTTAATTCAGTTTAATTCAGTTCAGTTTAATTCAGTTCAGTTTAATTCAGTTTAATTCAGTTCAGTTTAATTCAGTTCAGTTTAATTCAGTTTAATTCAGTTCAGTTTAATTCAGTTCAGTTTAATTCAGTTTAATTCAGTTCAGTTTAATTCAGTTCAGTTTAATTCAGTTTAATTCAGTTCAGTTTAATTCAGTTTAATTCAGTTCAGTTTAATTCAGTTCAGTTAATTCAGTTTAATTCAGTTCAGTTTAATTCAGTTCAGTTTAATTCAGTTTAATTCAGTTTAATTCATTTCAGTTTAATTCAGTTCAGTTTAATTCAGTTCAGTTTAATTCAGTTCAGTTTAATTCAGTTCAGTTTAATTCAGTTTAATTCAGTTCAGTTTAATTCAGTTCAATTCAGTTCAGTTTAATTCAGTTTACTTCAGTTCAGTTTAATTCATTTCAGTTTAATTCAGTTTGATTCAGTTCAGTTTAATTCAGTTCAGTTTAATTCAGTTTAATTCAGTTCAGTTTAATTCAGTTCAGTTTACTTCAGTTCTTTTTAATTCAGTTTAATTCAGTTCAGTTTAATTCAGTTTAATTCAGTTCAGTTTAATTCAGTTTAATTCAGTTTACTTCAGTTCAGTTTAATTCATTTCAGTTTAATTCAGTTTGATTCAGTTCAGTTTAATTCAGTTCAGTTTAATTCAGTTTAATTCAGTTCAGTTTAATTCAGTTCAGTTTAAGTCAGTTTAATTCAGTTCAGTTTAATTCAGTTCAGTTTAATTCAGTTTAATTCAGTTCAGTTTAATTCAGTTTTATTCAGTTCAGTTTAATTCAGTTCAGTTTAATTCAGTTTAATTCAGTTCAATTTAATTCAGTTTAATTCGGTTGAGTTTAATTCAGTTTAATTCAGTTCAGTTTAATTCAGTTTAATTCAGTTCAGTTTAATTCAGTTCAGTTTAATTCAGTTCAGTTTAATTCAGTTTAATTCAGTTCAGTTTAATTCAGTTTAATTCAATTAACTTTAATTCAGTTCAGTTTAATTCAGTTTTATTCAGTTCAGTTTAATTCAATTTAATTCAGTTTAATTCAGTTCAGTTTAATTCAGTTCAGTTTAATTCAGTTTAATTCAGTTCAGTTTAATTCAGTTTAATTCAGTTCAGTTTAATTCAGTTCAGTTTAATTCAGTTCAGTTTAATTCAGTTTAAGTCTGTTCAGTTTAATTCAGTTTAATTCAGTTCAGTTTAATTCAGTTTAATTCAGTTCAGTTTAATTCAGTTTAATTAAGTTCAGTTTAATTCAGTTTATTTCAGTTCAGTTTAATTCAGTTCAGTTTAATTCAGTTTAATTCAGTTCAGTTTTATTCAGTTCAGTTTTTATTCAGTTCAGTTTAATTCAGTTCAGTTTTATTCAGTTCAGTTTTATTCAGTTCAGTTTAATTCAGTTTAATTCAGTTCAGTTTAATTCAGTTCAGTTTAATTCAGTTTAATTCAGTTTAATTCAGTTCAGTTTAATTCAGTTCAGTTTAATTCAGTTCAGTTTAATTCAGTTTAATTCAGTTCAGTTTAATTCAGTTTAATTCAGTTCAGTTTAATTCAGTTCAGTTTAATTCAGTTTAATTCAGTTTAATTCAGTTTAATTCAGTTCAGTTTAATTCAGTTTAATTCAGTTCAGTTTAATTCAGTTTAATTCAGTTCAGTTTAATTCAGTTTAATTCAGTTCAGTTTAATTCAGTTAAATTCAGTTCAGTTTAATTCAGTTTAATTCAGTTCAGTTTACTTCAGTTCTTTTTAATTCAGTTTAATTCAGTTCAGTTTAATTCAGTTCAGTTTAATTCAGTTTAATTCAGTTCAGTTTAATTCAGTTCAATTCAGTTCAGTTTAATTCAGTTTACTTCAGTTCAGTTTAATTCATTTCAGTTTAATTCAGTTTGATTCAGTTCAGTTTAATTCAGTTCAGTTTAATTCAGTTCAGTTTAATTCAGTTCAGTCTAATTCAGTTTAATTCAGTTCAGTTTAATTCAGTTCAGTTCAATTCATTTTAATTCAGTTCAGTTTAATTCAGTTCAGTTTAATTCAGTTTAATTCAGTTCAGTTTAATTCAGTTCAGTTTAATTCAGTGTAATTCAGTTTAATTCAGTTCAGTTTAATTCAGTTTAATTCAGTTCAGTTTAATTCAGTTTAATTCAGTTCAGTTTAATTCAGTTTAATTCAGTTCAGTTTAATTAAGTTTAATTCAGTTCAGTTTATTTCAGTTTAATTCAGTTCAGTTTAATTCAGTTTAATTTAGTTCAGTTTAATTCAGTTTATTTCAGTTCAGTTTAATTCAGTTCAGTTTAATTCAGTTTAATTCAGTTCAGTTTAATTCAGTTTAATTCAGTTCAGTTTAATTCAGTTTAATTCAGTTCAGTTTAATTCAGTTTAATTCAGTTCAGTTTTATTCAGTTCAGTTTTTATTCAGTTCAGTTTAATTCAGTTTAATTCAGTTCAGTTTAATTCAGTTCAGTTTAATTCAGTGTATTTCAGTTTAATTCAGTTCAGTTTAATTCAGTTTAATTCAGTTCAGTTTAATTCAGTTCAGTTTAATTCAGTTTAATTCAGTTCAGTTTAATTTAGTTCAGTTTAATTCAGTTTAATTCAGTTCAGTTTAATTCAGTTTAATTAAGTTCAGTTTAATTCATTTTATTTCAGTTGAGTTTAATTCAGTTCAGTTTAATTCAGTTTAATTCATTTCAGTTTAATTCAGTTCAATTCAGTTCAGTTTAATTCAGTTCAGTTTAATTCAGTTTAATTCAGTTCAGTTTAATTCAGTTTAATTCAGTTTAATTCAGTTCAGTTTAATTCAGTTTAATTCAGTTCAGTTTAATTCAGTTTAATTCAATTCACTTTAATTCAGTTCAATTTAGTTTAGTTTAATTCAGTGTAATTCAGTTCAGTTTAATTCAGTTCAGTTTAATTCAGTTTTATTCAGTTCAGTTTAATTCAATTTAATTCAGTTTAATTCAGTTCAGTTTAATTCAGTTTAATTCAGTTCAGTTTAATTCACTTTAATTCAGTTCAGTTTAATTCAGTTTAATTCAGTTCAGTTTAATTCAGTTTAATTCAGTTCAGTTTAATTCAGTT